>NW_025967344.1:0-25000 GCF_021869965.1 Rhincodon typus
ATCCTTTTGTTCAAAAGCTCTAATCAGCAGGAAAGACCGATCAATAATGTTTTTAAAGTGTTAACAACCCCCATAAATTATTTATTGCATCAAGATTGGATATCTTTCAAATCTGGGAAAGTTTCCATCTTTTAAAATGCATGAATCGCTTGGCGGTTTGGACAAGGGAATTGATAATGCCAGTCTAGTTTCAAGGGAGATTTTGTGATTCAATTGTATTGAATCCCTATCTAACCAGTAAATGTTATTTCTACAATCTTATAGTGGCAGCAATGGCACATAACTACTTTACGCATGTCTCTAGTTATTTCATTAGTAGTAGAAGTGGTTGCAAATTTAGGAAGTCAGCACAACATTTAAAATCCTTTTACATTATGTGTTTGCATCAACATATTTCCAAACAGCAGTTTGCAGTAAACCAACAATAAGTTAAGTAGGGTCTGGATATCTCCTATGATTAATCATCATTCTACTTTCTTGGAGGATGTGAAAGGATTAAAGTGATGGAGTAAATGGAAAGATAAAAGATTGAAGAAAGGGACAGATCATTTTCTATCGTCCTAAATTGCTTCAATTAAAGCAACACGCAGCTTTAATGTACATCACAGTAGAATGACTGGCTCATTAACTTCTGTTAGTGCCCTTATAGGACACCAATAACCAATATAGGACAACTAATTCATCACTCAGGAAAATCCATAAACTCAGAGGTATGGAATCTCACTTCAGTAGGCAGCCTGTTGTAGGAAAGATCTTGTACCAACATATTTTGAGGCTGTGTTGTAGATAAACTAAAGAACAGTCTCACAATTTGTAGGATTGTTGAAACCGGGGATACCAGAGCACATGATGTGTACTTCTGATTCTGTTGAATATGTAGCTTGCTCAGTGCATGCCTCTACTAAAAATACACTCCTCAAGCATAGCCTCATGGGCCAGAACTGCATCTGGAAATTGTGGGTTCGCTCCACATTATTCTCCGACCATGAATTTTAATAATGGAAAACCGGGCACAGAGCACCCTAAAATGTCTGTTATTCATTCCCAATAGCCAAGATTCTGCACTGGGAGTGAGCATCTGTAAAATCATTCCTTATTAGTGTAGGAATTTTATGTGGGACTATGGACTGTTCTCAATATTGTTTAGAGTGTATGCTTACATAACAATACCAAAGTTTGGACTGGCGATTGGGTTAAATTCACATTGATTTCTAATCACTTTTTAATATACTACATTTCTCATACTCAGGGTGCTTTGACAACAATTTCCGATTCCTTTAGATATTCCAAGCCTTTGTGGTATAATAATCCTTTGGTGTTTTCAATCCATCATGTATTTTAGGGAGGAATAAAAATGACTTGTCGTGCTCAATGGAAAATCTTTAATTGAAAATGACACTAAACTGACTCTTGGTAAGCCCAAGAGTGGAATATTAGATACATCCAATTAAATAGTACATTCTGTAGATTAGAATAATACATAGGCCAGCTTTGATTACTTTAATTATTTCTCAATATTAGTTGCCTGACTTAAGATGCCAGCATTCTGCTTCAGTTTCCACTCAAATTGCTTTGCAGTAATTCCCACTAGTTGCAATAGATTAGTAGAGATGCAGATTGGGAATTTTATCAGAGAGACAGGATGGAAACGGGAAGAAAGATGAAAAAGAGTGCATACTGGTGCACACAGTTACAGGCTAAAATCAGACAGCATGGAGCATAATGTCAGATAAATAATTTAGAATACATCTGAGATTACAATGCATTTGTTCTAACAAATTTACAAATGGGTTTAGAAGCAATGTATCTGTAAAAGCATATGGTAGGGTTTTGTGTCTTTCTTCCAATTATAACATGCCTCTCCTGCCTTTGAAATTTGTTAATTTTTTTTCTGATCTTGATCCCATTCAACTTTGTCGATATCACAGATTATAATGAACCTTCAATAAATCAGGGAGGGCAGACCTTGTTTCAGACTGCCTGTTTTCAAATTTCTGTGAGTTGACATATTCACTACACTGTCGTATTCAATTTTGGTGCATGTCTATTGATTATTCGCTCTCATTCAAGGGCATATTTTTCTTTCATTACAACACAAGACATTGGAACAGGTGTCTAGCAGTGCATACACTGACTAAACCATCGTAAACAGCTCCATTGCAACAAGTCAGAGCACCAGAAGAAAAACAGACAAGGGCAGCGTTCTGGAGGCTGACGGGTGACCTTATAGAGGTTTATTAAAATATGAAGGGCATGGATAGGGTAAATAGGCAAGGTCTTTTCCCCGGGGGTCAGGGAGTCCAAAATTAGAGGGCATAGGTTTAAGGTGAGAGGGAAAAATTTAAAAGGGACCTAAAGGGCACCTTTTTCACACAGAGGGTGAGTGCGTGTATGGAACAAACTGCTGGAGGAAGTAGCGAAGGCCGGTACAGTTATAACATATACAAGGCATCTGGATGGGTATATGAATAGAAAGGGTTTAGAGGGATATGGGTAAAATGCTGGCAAGTGGGGCTAGATTTATTTAGGATATCTGGTCAGCATGGATGAGTTGGACCGAAGGGTCTGTTTCCGTGCGGTACATCTCTATGACTCTGTTGGAGACCACAGTGCATTTGAAGAGAGAAGACAGCAAGCATTGAAAAGAACTGATATGATATGTGTATCATATATCATTTCCTGTGCAAATACAAATACACCATAAATGGAGATGGATCACCGTTCTAACTTCACCATATCTCACAGAAGAAGAGTTCAGTGAGGCCCACTTAGTCGAACCAAAATGTACTCAAGAAAGGTACTTTTCCTTTTGCTTCTTCATTTAAAAATGTCAATTTTTAACCTTCCAATGCACTAACATTCAACTGAGAATGCGACTGAGTGGATTATCAGTCCTTGACTCGACCACACCAGAAAGAAAAGCCAGCCAAATTTGGAAATGACTGGTACTGCTCCAAAACTAGTAAACACCTTAAAATGGGAGTCCAGTTCAAACTGTCATCAGTCATTTCCAAGTTTTTTCTGGCGTTTCCTTCAAGAGGCTTGAGCACAAGCCAGATGGTAAAGCCGCAAAATACCGTGGACAATTCTTTTTGTAATGGAGCTGAGACAAATTAATTCTTAAATACATTCAAGCCCTCTAACCCAAAGTTAAAAAATCCATTAAAAATGTTCCAAGAAATGGAAATATCCTGCAGATTCCCCTTTGTATCACATGCCTCAAAGGTGACAAACTTATCTCTTTGTTTGTACCTTGCCTGACATCTCTTCCCATCAACTCCATTGTGCTATATAACTACATTCTGAGAATACACTCATTTATTGACATATTAAAAAGTACACCAGAGAAATATTTCAATACTGAGTGTGACTAGTAGCTTTTCCTCTCTGTTTCCACTTGTTACAAATTAGTAGATTCACTATACCATGAACTATTAAGGGACTGAATTTCTGTCATGGTCATAAGTCTGATTTTAACAAAAAAACTGAATCTTTATCACTAAGTTGGAACTTTGGCATAAATTACTCTTGAATAATGCTAAAATTTATGATGTGGGGGAGGTTTGGAATTCCTTGGGTATCCTGCCCTAAACAAATGCCTCTTTAAATTCCTGCAGAGGATGACATGAGCCCTGTTGAGACTGTTTGGAAGGCTCTGCACCTGTTTCAGTCAAAGTTAATCTCTGCAAGTGGATATTTCAGAAAGGAATGTCCACCTAGGCACTATAAGGATGGACAACATTCACTTTTAATTTTGCCCTTCAAAAAAATCCCAAAGACTCCTAAGACGTTTAGATTTGTTTTAGTGCTATAGGAAATCTATAAATATTTACATAATGTATAAGTACTTGCAGGAACAGGTTATTTAATATATGGTTAAGAATTGGTTATTGAGATAACGTAAGCAAATAATTTGCCACCATACCAGGCTACGAGTTCCTATGTCAGCAGGCAGAGGCAACTGCAAATTTATTTTTCTGCATACTTGCAGCTTGCAATTGTTTCCTGCGCTGTTGATGTATCATAGAATCATAGAACCCAACAGTGTGGAAGCTGGCTATTCAGCCCATCAAGTCCACACCGACCCTCCGAAGAGCATTCCACCCAGACTCACACCCCTATCCTATCCCTGCATTTCCCGGGGTTAATCCACCTAGCGTGCACATCCTTGGACACTATGAGCAATTCAGCATGGCCAATCCACCTAACTTGCGCATCTTTGGACTGTGGGAGGAAACCAGAGCACCCAGTGGAAACCCATGCAGACACGGGGAGAATGTGCAAACTCCACACAGACAGTTACCCAAGGCTAGAAGCAAACCTAGGTCCCTGGTGCCATGAGGCACTACAGTGCTAACCATCGAGCCATTATACCACATCAAATGCTGACCTACCCGGCAACACTGACATCCCATGAAAGCACAAATTGGAGGAATTCCGACGACACAAGCGAAATGGAGCTGGACACGAATGCAGCACGTTACAGCACCAAGGGGAAGCCAGAGCACAGTAAATTCTGTACTGTCAATTCTGATACATTCAAAACCTACAACCCGTGGCTAAAGCTTCTCATCAGAAAGCAAAACAAAAAAAAATTGACTCCCATCGACCATAAGGGACAAAATGGTGTATTTTCTACAAAAAGCAACAATAATTCCTTGAAATAGCAAGAACTGCAGATCCTGGAGTCAGAGATAACAAAGGGTGGAGCTGGAGGAACACAGCAGGCCAGGCTTATGAAGGGTCCCGACCCGAAATGTCAGCTTTCCTGTTCCTCTGATGCTGCCTGGCCTGCTGTATTCCTCCAGCTCCACACTGTGTTATCAGTAATTCCTTGAATGTCTTTTGCCTTAATGGAGAGCATCTTTCCATAACCTGAAGACTAGAAAGATAGAAAAATGGACTGTCTCACTGGATTGCCACTGGGTTCAATAATGTGAGCTGCATAAAGGTAAGTCACAACAGACCATAGGTTAGAGAGAAAGAGAGAGAGAAAGAGAGAGAGAAAGAGAGAGAGAAAGAGAGGGGGGGGAGGGAGTGACAGAGTAAGAGAGAGAGAAAAAAAAGAAAGGAAAAGAGAGAGGGGGAGAGAGAGGCGATTGGTGGTGATTTAACCGGAGGGTCACCATGCCTCAGATGAGACGAGAGGTTGAGAAGGAGAATCCTTCATGGTAACTTCAGCCAGTGCAGCAATTGAACTCGTGTTGCTTGTATCACTCTGCATTGTTCAGTCTAACAGGGTAACATTTAATCATATTGTTTTCTGAAGGGTGGAAGAGGACAGGCTGCTATCCGAGCAAAATGTTGACCTCTTTGATTGTGGCATGCACGCAGTACATCTCATGTCACAATGGAAAGAAAAGGGGGTGGATTCAACATAGACTGTTACAGAAGGAACCATGGTGGCCAGGCCCACTGGACAGATGATACAGTCGGCTCCCAGTGATAGGAAAACCTCCCCCAGTCAAGCTGGAAGGCAAAAGGTGTTGGCACAGAATTCCCATTGGCAGGATGTCAGTTAGGCTCATTAATGAGCCAATTAACATCCTTCTACTTGAACCCATCAAAATGTAGTGGTGGTTTAAGGATTAAATGGAAGCTATACAGTTTCCATGCATCTCAGAAAGGCCATCAGCAAAGCAAGGGGGGCTGTGGGGTGGGAGGGTGCAGGTAAGGAGGGGAGTAGGGGCCTTGTTATTTGGCCTGATTGAGGGATCCAATCTTGCAATGGCAGCGTATACTGAATTAGTCTCCTCCATGTACTTGCCAATCCAACTTCCCGCTTTACACCTCTCCCCATGGTCCTTACTCTGCCCAGAGGAACGAACCAGTCATACTTAGGAACGAACGTACTGATCATACTGGGGCTCCATTTTCAGTTATACAGGATGCATCAGGCCAATTTATGTCTTTTGCAAGTTTTACTGGTTTTCCATTCTGGGTGTAAGCCCCATCCTGCCCTCAATTACCTGTAGCTTCGGTCCTTCACTGGTCCTGGACCTCTGGTGAATACACTGCACCCCACCCCCCACTTCATTGAAATGCTCAGTGGGTGGGACTTCTGTTGTCTGGTCTGAAACCAAATGCCCACAGGGCACTTACTCCCAAGGTGTCCCCCGTGAAACTGATAGGGGTTTCCCTACCAATGTTCCAAATAGCAGGCAAGCCCTTCAACTCCACTAAGTCCGACCCAAAACTGCAGTCAACCTCAATCCTATATAGACCTGCTTGATACAGAGAAAATTCACAGTAATCCTTGGCTAAGGTTTATTTGACTCCATCAATGATTTAGTGCAGAGAGCAATGGCAGTATTGCTTGCCCCTCACTTACCAAAAACAAACGTCTTCCATGGAATTTTCTTGGCCAATACAGTTCTAAGAGTTACTTCTTTTTTCTCTTCTTCAACAAGTTCTTCTAGAAATCCATTTCTAAAAGCAAGTTGAAAATATTGTATCATTCGTTATTTGACTAATAATCATAATTGGAAAAAGAAAACACAGCTTTTAAATAGTAATAAATATGATGATAAACCTCGGTGACAAACAAATATTGTAACTTAAAGGTCAGAAAAAAAACTCAGAATGAGAAAATGCAACTTATGAAACCCATTTCATTTGGAACCCAAACGGCATCGACTTGTTGATGTACAGACTCAACATTTCTTATTGGTTAAAACGAATTGAGCAATAACAATAGCCTACCTAACAAAACGTGTATTTGCAATATTGGCCTTATTTGCAGAATTCTCTTTAGATTTTCCACAGCTATCAGGCCAGACAGGAAAGTCTGGGTGACAGATTTCTCTTTCGCCAACAGTGATGTTAGTCACCAACCTGAAGATTTTCAGTCCTGGAGTCACAGAGTCATACAACATGGAAACAGACCCCTTTGACCCAACTTGTCCAAACTGACCGAACATCCCAATTTGACCGAGTCCCATTTGCCAGCATTTGGTCCAGGTCCCTCGAAACATTTTCTATTCATGTAACTGTCCAAATATCTTTTAAATGTTGCAATTGTACCGGCCTCCACCACTTTCTCTGGCAGCTTGTTCCATACATGAACCACCCTCTGTTTGAAAACGTTACCCCTCAGATCCTCTTTATATCTTTTCCCTCTCACCTTAAACCTATACCCCCACATTTTGGACTCCCCCACCCTAGGAAAAAGACCTTGGCTATTCATTCTATCCATGCCCCTCGTGATTTTATAAACCTCGATAAGGTCACCCCTCAACTTCCGATGCTCCAGAGAAAAAAGCCCCAGCCTATTTAGCCTCTCCCTATAACTCAAACCCCGTGGTCTCAGCAACATCCTTGCAAATCTTTTCTACACCCTCTCGGGTTTACCAACATCCTTTCTACTATTGTCTGATATTTTAACTCCTTCTAATGAATTCACTCTGTCACTACCAATATTTCAATGTCAAGGACTCTGGTTCGTGTGTGATATGAACTTTGAGGAAGTGGTGGATATGGGTACAATTACAATGTTTAAAAGGCACTTGGATAAGCACATGAATGGGAAAAGTTTAGACGGATATGGGCCAGGAGCAGGCAGTAGAACTAGTTTAGTTTGGGATTATGTTCAGCATGGATTGGTTCGACCGAAGGGTCTGTTTCCATGTTGTTTGACTCTATGACTGCTGGCAGCGTGGTCCAACGATAAGATGATGAGTGCTGGATTAAAATTCATAACTTCGGTTTGTAAGGTTGGCAGCCTCCTGTTTTTCTGCTCACTCTCAAACACAAATCCTTAATTTTAAATGCTTTATGGCTGACCACTTTTGACATATAATTTGCCTCAAAATACAGAACAGCACTTATATTCTTATGGTGCTTCTAACACTTACTGCAATGATCGAATGTCCCTCAGAGAAGTATGTTAAAACAAAGTATGACACAGAACCACATGAAGATAATATGAGGTCAGAAACACAACTTGTTCATGCAAACATTTTCTCTGTTCTATTTTCCACTGACCAAGCATTGTGGATTCCTGCTCATTTCCAGATTTTCCATTTTCTGAAGTGAGATTAGCCACTCAAGGCCACTGACCGTTGAGTCAAGGTACACAGCTTAACTCCAGTAACAGGTGTCACTTAATACTTTTGTAGAACTGAGAAAATAACGAGTTTGTGGTCAGCGGGTGTGTGCTCGACCATCTACACAGTAATCAATTCACATGCTGTGAAGAGGGGTCATTCTTAATGATGGAGAAGTTGTACCATTCAATCATTCATTCATTTTACACTCACAATATCATCCAAAAGAAAGCACTAAGTTGTGTAACAGGCAGCCAATCTGCTACTGCCAGCTTTTCACCCACAGCAAACCAGTCTTACTTAACTGTTACCCAACCAACGAAGAATTTTTTCCACCTATCTAAATAGAAAGTATAGCACAGACTTCCTTCATTAATCATTAAGTAAATTGAAAGCTACTCCACAGTTCTTGAGCACTTTTAGACTTCAGACTGTATAGGATGATAGCTATATGCAAGCAGTTGTGCTGCACTTACATTGCCATTTACTCACACCACTGATAGTGCAATGTATACTGCATGCCAACTGCCATTCTGGATCTGAGGGTGCATGATGTGCATTCTTCAATGGGCAGCAGAGCTAAAGAGCTCACAAAAATCACAAATATTTTTGGTCCCTCACGCCTGACAAATATAATCTGGCCTCAGCTGTCCTGCGTTTTTACCTACCATGCAGGACTTGCCCTATATTGTGCCAATGATAAGGAGCTGAATTGCCTATCTGCTACATCTCATTGATCATATGTAAATGAAACATACATATGATGAAACATATATGAAGGTCATTTGGCCCTTTCAGTCTGTTCTAGCTCTTTCGAAGACAAAGCCAGTTTATCACACACGACTGCTCTTTCCCACATTCCAGTATTAATCTAACTGTGTGTTAAAGCTTACCATTAAATCATAGAATTCCTACGGTGTGGAAACAGGCCATTTGGCCTAACAAGTCCACACAAACTCTCCAAACAGCATTCCACTCAGACTCACCCCCCTAGCCTATAATCCTGCATTCCCCATGTCTAATCCACCTAACGTACACATCCCTGGATACTATGGGCAATTTAGCATGGTCAATCCACCTAATCTGCACATGTTTGGACTGTGGGAGGAAACCAGAGCACCCAGAGGAAACACACACAGACACAAGGACAATGTGCAAACTCCACAAAGACAGTCGCCCAAGGCTGGAATTGAACCTGGAGTCGCAGGTGCTGTGAGGCAAGAGTAGTAGCCACTGAGCCACCATATCTACCATTCTATAAGGCAAATATATTCTAAATCCTAGCTACTCATTGCATAAAAATATTTTATCTCAGCTCACCTCTGGTTCTTTTGCCAATCATGCTAATTATGTGCTGCCCAGTATTCACACTTCAACCACTGGAAACAATTTTCCTTTATTTGTTTTGTCATAATTGCAAAACCTTTATCAAATCCTTCCTTAGCCTCCCTACTTCTGGAAAACAATCCCAGCTTCTCCAGTCTATCCTCAGAAATGTAACTTAAAACATGAGTCAGCAGTTCTCATGCTGCCTGAACACTTAACTCTACCCAATTGAATCTGGTCAACCCATTTTATTATTCTTGGAATTGCAAGAAACTAAGTTTTATTCAAATTGTCCAATTCTATTCACACTGTCCACAATTAACAACGCTGACAGCATTGATAGTTTTGCCACTTTCACTGCTAAATCCCTCCACCCTCTCCACTATGTCACAGCCCTTTATCTTGTTACCAAATACAACATGCTTTCCATTCAGTTTTAATAGTATACGTACAAAACTGGGATCTATTTGTAAATGGCTCGGTATTGGCCATAGACAAGGCACCAGGACCTGTGTACTTCAGTTGGAAATTCTCATTGGCAAACTTCACACCAAAGATCCATCCATTTTATACTTTCAACTACTTACTGCCAACAAGCCAACCTTTACCTTTATGTACATTCAAGTAAAGGGGCACTGTGCAACACCATTCACATTCCACCTCTTGTCCAATTCATTATACTCTCACAACTGATACCACACTTAGAGAAAAACAATTAATTCAGCATTGGCTTTTTTCCTCACTGATGCTCAGTAGAGACAATCTTGCTCACATAACGCAACAAAATAAAATTAGTTTCACTATAAATAACTTCAACAGTAACTTTGAGAAAAGAAAAGCAATTTTCTTCGACCAAAAAAGCCTGAGCTTCCACTAAATATTTCATTGGTTCATGCAATAAACTCTCACTAATTATTAGATGGCGCCTTTCCCAACCAAGTCAAACCAAATATTATAACAACAGAAACAAAAAAATAAGTAGGGTTAATCTTTCAACAATTCAGATGCAACACTGGTCATATCCTAACAAGACATTTAACTTATTTTAAAACACTGTACATGATGACATGCGAGCATTTGTCACTTTGCTGTTACAACAAAACATTCTTCAGATGGAAGTGTATTCCTGCATAATGTATAACATGTGAGGCTTATCAGTTCGCCACACATTATGAGGTTTCACATTTTTCTTTCTCTTTGAGCTTGACAATGGGTCGATACTGTTATCTTTTTGAAAACAACTGTCTATTGTCTGATCATTTTGTACTACAACCACAATCTGTTGCTGTAGTCGGCCATGCGTTTCTCACAGATGTTCACTGTCCATTCATTGAGCAATAAATATTTGCGGGAGGCTTTTACCCGCCAGGCCAGTAGTAATGTTCGCTCCAAATCCTATTTTTGTGAAGAGAGAAGGTTGTAGTAGGAGCGCAGCAGCTAAGTCAAGCAAGCAAATGGCTCACAGCATGTTTTTGGAATGACTTGTGTGATTGTTATAGCAGTTCAGTCTTTGTCCAGAATTTCGCCAAGGTATAAACTGTCCTTCTACAAAACCCAACCAATATCTTCCTACAATCATTAAAACAAACCAAGTCTCTGAAAAAGGTCTCTTTTAAAATTGTTTTAGGTCTTCTTTCTCATGAAGAAGTGAAAGAAAGAAATGTTATATTTATATACGGCTTCTTAATGCCTTTGAAATATTTACAAGTTAAGTATTTTTGAAAAGCAACGGTAATTATTAAGTAAACTTAAATATTTCCATCTGGTGGGAATCAAATAAATATTTATTATTTTTACCCAAAATGCTTTTTCAATGAGGTACTCTTATTACTGACAGAACATTGCAGTTTCTAATTAGTATATTCCTACTCAAAATGACTCAGAGAGCTGCATGGTGTGGCCCTGGGTGTGACCATTTGGTGCCCAATGCTAAAATTAAATAAATACTTGAATTTATGTAGCATCTTTCATGGCCACAGGACATCCCAAAGCACTTTATAATCAACTAAGTCTTTCTGATGCCTAATGTATCGATATGTATAGATAACCATAATATTAAACAGAGATTTGAAATCTCAAAGGCCAAATTTAAAGAAACTGCATGTAAAATTTAGTGCTTGAATGCCTTTACTGAAACAAAAAAGAAATTAAAAGCAATATTGTCAAAACATCACTTTGAAGGCAATCAATACTCCAAACTATAGAAAAGTTAACCCCAACGTACGCCTTATAGCCTCCTATATTTTGATATACCACTCCAAAGATTACCATCTTTATAAGAAACAGCCTGCAGTCACTGTCATCTTCCACCTGGTTCATGTTGCCTTGTTTTGCCAAGTTGTAACATCAGTGACAATTGAAAGACACATTTACTCATTTTTAGAGAATCTGTGAACCATCCAGTGAGATCCATAACAGCAATTTTGTCTCCTGGCCTCACCAGAACCATCTTCGAGTGTTGGTACAGTGCTATGGAATATGTTTGTTGACCAGAGGTAATATTATTTCTGGTATTCTGTTTGGTAGCTCACAAAGAATATACAACCTTCTCCTCTCTGCTGACCACACCAGCCACCACCTTGTGTCTCAGTAAGATTTCTCTCTCCTTCTCTATCCAAAATCACTGGGACAGAAAAGTCTGTCCACAGCTGCTCCAGTGTTTGTTTTCAGGTGTGAATATTTTGCACCTTGCATTCAACACTCAACCTGGACCCCGGTCTCTGTTCAACCAAGTGACCAGGCTCTTCATCAGGCAGAACTCTAAGCAGATCACAGAGCTCTCTTTAAATTAAAGAGATGGTTTAAAACATATAAAATCCTATGAAACCCCACAGTGTAAAACAGATTTTTTTTTTAAGTAGCCAGTTTGTGTGTGGCAAGCTCACACAAACATTAATACTATAATGAGCAAATTATCTGTTTTGAGTGATGGTGATTGAGACATAAATATCCATCAGGATGCTGCAGATAATTTCTCTTCTCTTATGCTTTATTTATTGGCAGTTGGAGAGAGAGAACCTGATCAGCCTTTTGTGTGATTGAAGAACACATTATTCTGGCAGAACTGAGCCAACATCCAAGAAACCAAATGGGCTCGTGCCCCCCTCTCTCACTCCACCCAATGGGTAAACCTTCAATCCTTTAAGGTTGTAAAGTACCTAGTCAGAAGTTTTCACGGTGATTCACTGGAGCATTGCAACATGCCAAGGACAGACAAGTGGGCATGCAAGCAGGACGCTGTGTTAAAATGACTGGCTACGGGGAGGTCGAGGTCATGCTTGTGCTCAGACCGGAGGCGTTCCACAAAGTGTTCACCGAGTCTGCGTTTGGCTTCTCCACTGTACAGCAGACCACATCGGATGCACTGAATGCAATAGATCAGATTGGAGGAGGTACAGGCGAAACACTGCTTCACCTGGAAAGACAGCTTAGGCCCTTGGATGGTGAACAGGGTGATGGTGAAGGGGCAGGTGTTACAACTTCTGCGGTCACATGGAAAGGTGCCGTGGGAAGGGAGGATGGTGTTGGTGATTGAGGAACAGACTAGGGTGAATCAGAGGGAACAGTCCCTACAAAATGCAGACGGGGGAGTGAGGGGAAGATGTATTTGGTAGAGGTGTTTTACTGGAGCTGTCTGAACTGGCAGAGGATGATCCTTTGAATGCGGAGGCTGGTGGGATTAAAAGTGAGGACAAGGGGGAGCCAATCATGTTGTTGCGAGTGATGGGAAGGGGCAAGGGCAGAATTGTGTGTGATAGGTCGGATTTCGTTGAGGACCCTGTCAACTACAGTGGGTGGAAACCACTGTTATGGAAGAAGGAAGCCACGTCAGCAGTGGTGTTTTGGAAGATGGCACCATCCAAACAGATACAATATAGGTGAAGGAACTGGGAGAATGGGATGTAGTCCTTATAGGAACTGGGGTGTGAACAGGTGTAGTGATGGGAGCTATGGGAGTCAGTAGCTTTGTAGTGGACGGCAGTGGACAGTTTATTGTAGCTCGTAGCTCAGATTGAAATTGACGGGTACATGTTGCGGGTATCACAGAGACATGGCTGCAACAGGATCAGGGCTGGGAATCAAATATCCAAGGATACACATCCTATCAAAAGGACAGGCTGATGGACAGAGGGGGCGGGGTTGCCTTGTTAGTAAGAAATGCAATTAAAAATCGATAGCAAGAAGTGATGTAGAGTCAGAAGACATAGAATCTCTGTTGGTAGAGTTGAGGAACTGCAAAGGAAAAAGACCCTGATGGCAGGTGTGTACAGACCTCCTGGCAGTGGTCACAATGTGGGAAGAAATAGAAAATAGAAATAGAAAAGGCATGTAAGAAATGCACAACAGCAAACTTTGTTTTAACTGATACCTCATCAACCGACATTCTTGATAAACTGGCAAAAATGATTTACCGCGATGTCCAAGTATTGATGCTGTAAACAGGGTATAACAGTGACGTGTACACCACCTGCATTACATCTCTACTACTTACTGTGTGTTTTTATATTGATTTTGGAAGGTGCGTTGATACTTTTACATGGATTTTTTTGAGAAATGTTGATAGCTCAAAGCTTTGCTTGGTCGGGGTTTACTGCGGTAATGTGGACCTCTTGACTATCTGGAATATTTGATCAACTAGCAGACTCCTGGTCTCATAGGCCCTGGTTAATAAAACGTTTGCTGTATTCCAATAATCATGGGAACTTCAATGTGAAGGTGGACTGGGAAAATCACGTTGTTAGTGGGTCCCAAGAAAAGTAATTTGTGGAGAGTCTGAGAGATTTTTTTTTGGAGCTGCTGGTGGTAGAGCCCACAACCGAGCAGGCAATTCTCAATTTAGTGATGTATAATAAGGCAGATATGATTTGATTTGATTTATTTATTTATTGTCACATGTATTTTGTTACAAAATACAGTGAAAAGTGTTGTATAGTGTTGCCAGTCTCTGGAACCATCTTAAAACACAGAAAAATAAACCAAAACCCAGACTATAAAAGGCAGAAAAATAAAGAAATAAAGAAAAAAAAAGTGTTCAAATTTACAGTCCTTCTTGATAAGTGCTCTGCCATGGGCCACGGGGCTGGTGGCTAGGCATGAGGCCCCCTTCGCCGCATCGCTGCCGCTGGAATGAAACTCGTCGGCACCATCTTGCCTCCACCGATGCCCTCGCCAACGCAGGTGCCACTGGGAACCGCACCAGCCCAAACTCAACTCCACCACCACCATGAGTCCGCTTCGGGCCCACTCGCCAATGCAGCCGGGTCTATACTGGGCCCAAACCTGCTTCTGCCGCTGCCTCCACGAAATCCGGGCTGGATGCAGACTCTGCAGGGATCCCAAACCCGCCCCCACCTCTGCAGCCCACGGGTCGGCACTAGGACTGCCTCGTCTATGCAGAAGCCACCGGGAACCCAAACTCCCCTCCGACTCGGTCAGCAAAAGCCTGCGCTGGGCCCACTCACCGACTGCCATGAATCCACGCTGGGCCCACTCGCTGCTGCCAATGCCAATGCTTCAACAAGAGGTAAGAAAAAGAAAATAGAAAATAAAAACCAAGCAGAGGTAAAAGTGGAAACAAAAAGAAAAGCAGGTGGAGTGGAGAAGCTCCGGGCTCAGAAGAGCTTAAGCTTAAGGGGCCCTCGGGAGCAGTGACCATCATATGGTATAATTCACCCTGCAGTTTGACAGGGGCGTATGGCCAAATGAGGGCCTACTGGGGATGGCCATTTAGCTCACTAGATGACTAGTGAGTGGATCTAATCAACACCAACAGCACAGGAAATGATTCCCATTTTGGCTGAGGTAGGTTCAGGCCCAGCCTCCATAGTTTAAAAAGAAAACTCACGGCAATTTACCATGGGGCGGTGAATAATCTTCAGGGACCTGTCCTTGGGAGATAACCCAAAGTGAAGTGGGTTGATTCATCTCCTGCCACTTGATTTTTCACACAGTGATGCAGGAGGGAGACAGGTTTGAGTCTTGCCAGATCTGGCTCCTAGGGTTATGAATGGAAAGGCTGGGGTGAAGGGGTTGTTAATACATCCTAATAAAGGTCCTGGATCCATCACAAGGTCTTGCTATCTCCCACTTCCACTTAGCATGTGCACCATGGTCCCTGACCGACTGAACCCTCCCCAGATACCTCACTGGGACTCCTTATCCTGATCCCACCAAACATCTCCCCAAGAAATAACTTACCTCTCCATCTGAATCCTGGGACCAAAGAGATCTAGTGATCTGATCATCGGGCACCTCTCGGCAATCAGCTTTCTCTGCAGATTGGATGGGTGTCTCACCATGACCACTCTTCTGAGTGTCACATGGCTGCCTGGCAACCCAAGAAGTGTGGGGCTTGCTGCGGGCTGTTTTCTTAAACCAGGGAATGGATGGGAGAAAAAACACCCGATAACTGTATAATTCTGCTCCATACTAAAAGAAAATGTAAAATGTATGTTTCGCTGTAGTTTCCATCCATGTAAAAGCAGACACAAGGAGATTTTAAACCTTTCGGGATGTCCTAAGTTACAGGATGAAATTGCCTATAATGAGAGCGTTTTCTAAGAGGGATTCATGCCTGACACATCGAGTGACAGATAATGACAACTAAACAGTCTATGTTGCATGCAGTAAGTACAATATCTGGAAGCTATCTGGGGTGTTATAATAAAGGTCATAAGAAAGAAACTGGTCTAACCTAACTATTTCTTCTTCTCATTTGTAAACATGACCAAACATCCACAATGCTGTCTTGGGGGATTGGGGATGGTCTTGTGATGCAGTGGTAGTGTCCCTACCTCTGGGCTAAAATGTTTGGATTCAAGTTCCACCTGCACCAAACATGTATCATTATGTGTCTGAACAGGCTGATTAAAAATATCCACAAAATACTGGTGCAACTGTTTGTGAAGGGCAGCTCCAAGGTGCTATCAGTGTGGAATGCCGCAACATTTATTTAACTGTTACTACAATCAATTGGAGGTGGCATGTAGCAGAGCCAAATTATTTATAATATTATAAAATAATCATTTTGAAGTATGATACTGGGGCATCCTCATAGAAATGAAGCCATCCGATTTATCTGCTCTCTTCCCATTAAATAAATCTCATTAGTGCTCTTTACATGCATTGGGAATCAAGTAATACCTCAGAAAAGCACCCATCATTAAGGACTAGTCCCATTAACTATTATTAACTGGATGTGAGTTTATCAATTTATCAACAATTTAAGAACTGACAATGGTTTCGAAGTAACTCCTGAGAGTGCTTAAGAAAGTAATAATCCATTAATTAATTAATGTTGAATACATGGTGTTGACGTGAAGGACGAGGAAATTTAAATAGAACATAGAACATAGAACATAGAACATTACAGCGCAGTACAGGCCCTTCGGCCTTCGATGTTGCGCCGACCTGTGAAAACCAATCTGAAGTCCATCTAACCTAAACTATTCCATTATCATCCATATGTTTATCCAATGACCATTTAAATGCCCTTAAAGTGGGCGAGTCTACTATTTTTGCAGGCAGGGCATTCCACGCCCTTACTACTCTCTGAGTAAAGAACCTACCTCTGACATCTGTCCTATATCTACCACCCCTCAATTTAAAGCTATGTCCCCTCGTGCTAGCCATCACCATCCGAGGAAAAAGGCTCCCACTGTCCACCCTATCTAATCCTCTGATCATCTTGTATGTCTCTATCAAGTCACCTCTTAACCTTCTTCTCTCTAACGAAAACAGCCTCAAAACCCTCAGCCTTTCCTCATAAGACCTTCCCTCCATACCAGGCAACATCCTGGTAAATCTCCTCTGCACCCTTTCCAATGCTTCCACATCCTTCCTATAATGCGGTGACCAGAACTGTACGCAATACTCCAAGTGCGGCCGCACCAGAGTTTTGTACAGCTGCAACATGACCTCATGGCTCCGAAACTCAATCCCTCTACCAATAAAACCTAACATACTGTACGCCTTCTTAACAACGCTATCAACCTGGGTGGCAACTTTCAGTGATCTATGCACATGGACACCGAGATCTTTCTGCTCATCCACACTACCAAGAATCTTACCATTAGCCCAGTACTCTGTATTCCTGTTACTCCTTCCAAAGTGAATCACCTCACACTTTTCCACTTTAAACTCCATTTGCCACCTCTCAGCCCAGCTCTGCAGCTTATCTATGTCCCTCTGTAACCTACAACATCCTTCCGCACTATCCACAACTCCACCGACTTTGGTGTCATCCGCAAATTTACTAACCCATCCTTCTATGCCCTCATCCAGGTCATTTATAAAAATGACAAACAGCAGTGGCCCCAAAACAGATCCTTGAGGTACACCACTAGTAACTGAACTCCAGGATGAACATTTCCCATCAACCACCACCCTCTGTCTTCTTACAGCGAGCCAATTTCTGATCCAAACTGCTAAATCACCCTCAATCCCATGCCTCCGTATTTTCTGCAATAGCCTACCATGGGGAACCTTATCAAACGCTTTACTGAAATCCAAATACACCACAACAACCGCTTTACCCTCATCCGCCTGTTTGGTCACCTTCTCGAAGAACTCAATAAGGTTTGTGAGGCACGACCTACCCTTCACAAAACTGTGTTGACTATCCCTAATCAAATTATTCCTTTCTAGATGATTATAAATCCTATCTCTTATAATCCTTTCCAACACTTTACCCACAACCGAAGTAAGGCTCACTGGTTTATAATTACCAGGGTTGTCTCTACTCCCCTTCTTGAACAAGGGGACATTTGCTATCCTCCAGTCTTCTGGCACTATTCCTGAAGACAATGACGACATAAAGATCAAAGCCAAAGGCTCTGCAATCTCCTCTCTAGCTTCCCAGAGAATCCTAGGATAAATCCCATCCGGCCCAGGGGACTTATCTATTTTCACACCTTCCAGAATTGCTAACACCTCCTCCTTATGAACCTTAATCCCGTCCAGTCTAATAGCCTGTATCTCAGTATTCTCCTCAACTACATTGTCTTTTTCCTGTGTGAATACTGACGAAAAATATTCATTTAGCACCTCTCCTATCTCTTCGGACTCCACGCACAACTTCCCACGACTGTCCTTGACCGGCCCCAATCTTACTCTAGTCATTCTTTTATTCCTGACATACCTTTTGAAAGCTTTAGGATTTTCCTTGATCCTACCTGCTAAAGACTTCTCATGTCCCCTCCTGGCTCTTCTTAGCTCTCTCTTAGGTCCTTCCTGGCTAACTTGTAACTCTCAAGCGCCCTCACTGAGCCTTCACGCCTCATCTCTACATAAGCCTCCTTCTTCCTCTTGACAAGAAATTCAACTTCTTTAGTAAACCACGGTTCCCTCGCTCGACCACTTCCTCCCTGCCTGACAGGTACATACTTCTCAAGGACACGCAGCAGCTGTTCCTTGAACAAGCTCCACATTTCAATTGTGCCCAGCCCCTGCAGTTTCCTTCTCCACCCTATGCATCCTAAATCTTGCCTCATCGCCTCATAGTTGCCTTTCCCCCAGCTATAACTCTTGCCCTGCTTTATATACCGATCCCTTTCCATCACTAAAGTAAACGTAACTGAATTATGGTCACTATCACCAAAGGGCTCTCCTACCTCCAAATCTAACACCTGGCCTGGTTCATTACCCAGTACCAAATCCAATGTGGCCTCGCCTCTTGTTGGCCTATCTACATACTGCGTCAGGAAACCCTCCTGCACACATTGGACAAAAACTGACCCATCTGAAGTCCTCGAACTGTAGCGTTTCCAGTCAATATTTGGAAAGTTAAAGTCCCCCATAACAACTACCCTGTTACTTTCGCTCCTATCCAGAATCATCTTTGCAATCTTTTCCTCTACATCTCTGGAACTTTTCGGAGGCCTATAGAAAACTCCCAACAGGGTGACCTCTCCTTTCCTGGTTCTAACCTCAGCCCATACTACCTCAGTAGACGAGTTGTCATCAAGTGTTCTTTCTGCCACCGTAATACTGTCCTTGACTAACAATGCCACACCTCCCCCTCTTTTACCACCTTCCCTGATCTTACTGAAACACCTAAACCCCGGAACCTGCAACAACCATTCCTGTCCCTGCTCTATCCATGTCTCCGAAATGGCCACAACATCGAAGTCCCAGGTACCAACCCATGCTGCAAGTTCACCCACCTTATTCCAGATGCTCCTGGCATTGAAGTAGACACACTTCAAACCACCTTCCTGCCTGCCGGTACACTCCTGCAACCTTGAAACCTGATTTATGACCTCACTACTCTCAACCTCCTGTACACTGGAGCTACAATTCAGGTTCCCACCCCCCTGTTGAATTAGTTTAAACCCTCCCAAAGAGCATTAGCAAATTTCCCCCCCAGGATATTGGTACCCCTCTGGTTCAGGTGTAGACCATCCCGTTTGTAGAGGTCCCACTTACCCCAGAATGAGCCCCAATTATCCAGGTATCTGAATCCCTCCCTCCTGCACCATCCCTGTAGCCACGTGTTCAACTGCTCTCTCTCCCTATTCCTCGCCTCGCGAGCACGTGGCACGGGTAACAAACCAGAGATAACAACTCTGTTTGTTCTAGCTCTAAGCTTCCACCCTAGCTCCTTGAATTTCTGCCTTACGTCCCCATCCCTTTTCCTACCTATGTCGTTGGTGCCTATGTGGACTACGACTTGGGGCTGCTCCCCCTCCCCCTTAAGGATCCCGAAAACACGATCCGAGACATCACGGACCCTTTCAGCAATATATCTGTATTTTATTAAAACAGCACTCATACAAGAGAAATAATCCAGTAACCCAAACAATCTTTCCAAAAAAAAAAAAAAAAAAAATTCCCAGGATAGACTTTCGTCAGGATGTATGACCAGCCACACAAGTGGCTCAATGTTAAAGCTTTGTGCGCACAGTCACAGATATGGCATTAATGTTAAACATAAGAATGGATGCACTAGGAGCAGAAGTAAGCAATTCAGCACCTCAAGCCTGCTCTGCCATTTGACATGGTCGTGGCTGATTTCATCTCGGCCCCAGCTCCACTTTCCTGCCCACTCTCCGTAACCTTTTACTACTTAAAGATCTGTCTGTCTCCTCCTTAAAATTACTCAATGTTCAGCGTCCACCAGACTCTGGGGTTGAGAATTCCACACATCTGCTGAACAGAATTAGCAGAGGCTGAAATCACACCGAACCTTATTTCTTTTGGATGATACATCTATGTCCTCAGTCAGTAAATCATGGGTTGTTCATCAATGAGAGAACAATAAATTTCATAACGAAGGGTTCTTAAGGTGCAGCGGTGGTGTCCCTGCCTCTAAATCAGGAGACCCAGGTTCAAGTCCCACATGCTGCAGAGGAATGTTCTAGTATTGCTGAACAGGTTGATTTTAAAAAAAAAACCAAGAGTTTCCATCATACAGATTGCTGGAAAGTGGGATAACAAACATTTTTGTTTCTCACCAAACCATGCTTTACACTGAAATTTTAAGTGTCATAATAAATTTCAAACATTCCCTCATATCAAAATGCATCCCTAAGTGTGTTCTTTTTTTCAAAGGAGTAATTGTTTCTTAATGGAATATATGAACCATTTTTGAGATTCATAACGTGAGGTGAGTTACAAATCAGTTAATAAATCAAAATGTTTTATTTTTGAATTTATTAACTAAGCCTGCTATTTGATCATACTTCACAATGTTTTCCAAGGTTTAATGCATTTCAAAACTGGATGGTTGAGGTTGTTGGAGGTCTGTCATCTTAGCTCAGGACATCTCTGTCGGAATTCCTCAGGGTCGTGTCCAAGGCTCAACCATCTTCAGCTGTTTCATCAATGAACTTCCATCTATCATAAACCAGAAGTACAGATGTTTGCTAATGATCGCACCATGTTCAGCATTGTGTATAGGGCTGTTAAGCAGCAAGTACTATTCACATCCAGTGCCAGGCAATGACCATCTTCAAAAGATAGATCTAACTATCTCCCAGAGCTGTTCAATGGCATTACTATCACTGACTTCCCCACTCTCAAGATCCTGGTTATTACCATTGACCAGAAATTGAACTAGACCAGTCATAAAAATATTATGGCTGCAAGAGCAGGTCAGAGTCCAGGAATGCCATGGTCAGAAACTCACCTCTTGATCCCCCACTGCTTGAGCACCATCTACCATGGCACAAATCAGGAATGCGGTAGAATAGCCTCAATTTGCTTGAGTGGGTGCAGCTCCAACAATAGTGAAGAAGCTTGACGGGCATCCAAAACTGCCCATTTGACTGGCACCAATCCATCACCTTTAACATTCACTCTCTACATTGCCAATACACAGTTGTAATAGTCTGTACTAAACACTCCATGTCCAGTTGACAAAATATACCCCTCCTCCCACCCACATGTCCCCATGCCATACTATGGCATTTCCATGGCCATTCACCCACAACACAATATGTGGACAAAAGAAGCCCTATAGTGGGAGTTGCATAAAGAAAAGCTTCTAAAAAGTTATACATTCATAACTTCTCGCTATGTTAAACAAAACTCAGTTCTACTACATAATATTATAAATGTTAACTAGACCCTTTAAAGTTTCAACACTGGAAACTCTAAGGCACTATGCAAACAAACATTGTGTAAATTAACAGAAATCAGGTAACTACCGCTGTCAACTAAGCAGGGGTTCAGATGTTTCAGCGCTATTAGCTGTCAGCCAAACCATATTAGTCATTACAATCATTGCGTTATTGGAAAAGCTGCGCCTCAGCTTGGTTGACAGATCTGACTGTCTAATTGCTATTGATTTCATAGTTTGTTTGCAGAAGATTAAGTGGTTTCAAGTACTGTTTCAGCTATTCAAACTTTAACATGTCTGGATGACTGACACTTTCGTTACCTTGTAGTGAAAAGGAGTTTTTGTTTACATTGTGAAAACTTGAAATGATTTTCTTTTCAAGAAGTGATACATTTATATCATACATTGAACTGGCACATTGCTTCTTATCAGTATATAGTGAGTTCATGGGTATTGAAGTGCCATATATTAGCATGAGGGCCATAGTGGTTGTTTGGGACCATGTTGGTATGAGACCCAGAAGGAGGAAATCCTAAAATAACCAGTAATATTTGCAACTGAACATAAATGACATACTGGAACTCCATTTTGAAGTATGCAAGGCGAGTTGGACCAGTCTATGTGTCATTCACAGAGTTGACTGATTTTTTAACCTTCTGGAGGTGTGCATGGGGATGTTTGGGGACATATGTTGGATTGGGAAGAATGATGGGACATGGTGGGAGATAAGACAATGGGCATACCTTTACCTGGGGCTTATGGGGCAAATCTTTTGCATTTACTTTTCAATAGGATTCCCCCATGGAGACATGAGTTTTGTACAACTTTGATGTGCCCTGAAACGCAGCTCTTTAAAAACCTGGCCTAACCCCGTGAAAATTACAGAGGAAGAGGCCAGGACAATCTCCACAATGGCCTGGGTCATGAGCAAATGGTGCAGTCTCATGAACCAAGCTAGCCTGTAACTTTAGAAGACACTCTCGAAAATTACAAAGCCCAGGATGAGGGGGGAAGTTGGGGTTCACACATTCGGGGCCCTGGTCACCAATCTGAAAAGTTCCCAAGTGTACACCTTTCAGCAAACATCTGGCCCAACAGTTCCTGTTGTCAAGATGGAATAAAATCTCCTTTTACTATTTTTTTTTGCTGTGGCTTCAGCATGCTGGAATTTGGGATCAATCCCTCCCATCTCTTACAATTTTGGCTCTGCCCGAAAGCTGTCTCTCAACTCTGACCTCTCTGCTGATAGATTGGCAGAACTTTGATCTTTAACGGTCATCATCCAATGGCTCCTGGTGGCTGAGTTTCAGTGCACACTTTGCAAACGAGCAGCTCAGAGCACAGTGTACCACAGAAATGTATTTATTTCACTCAAAACCCTTGAGAGTGTGGGCTAACGTTCTCTCGCACTCGGGTGCATATTTGAGATCATTGCTTTAAGGAAAGTTCCATAAGGTCACCTTGGCTTCAGCTGCAGTGGTCTATATGAAATAAATACAGTTTGTACATTGGCCTGGAATTTCCAGCAAGTTGATTCCACTCTGCATCAGTTACTTTATGGGGAATCTGGTGAAAATGCCATTTATGTGCAAATAAGGTTCTGCTGTGTTTTCAGTTAGTCTAGCAGAGACACAGAGAAAAAATAGAGAGAAAGAGAGAGAGATGGAAAGAAAAGGAAAGACAGAGAGAAAGAGAGCGAGCGAGAGAGAAGCTCCAAGGAAAATCTTGACAAAAATTAATCGACAGTATCAAAAATGTTTGGCATGTTGTCATTTTGAAAAATAGTTGCGGTGTATAAGGAAATGCAAATAAGAATGTAAAAGATCACAGTACCTGCGTAGATTTTGGAAAGTACATTCACAAAGCTTTAATTATGATGAAGTTGCCTGTATAACTTGGCTGCCACCAGCGCCTCTATCTCCACTGCTTTCCTTTAAACGTTTTTGGAATTTATGCATTTAAATTCATTTTGGTGTTTACTCCTTAAGTTCCCAATTTTGGTTGGCCTTGGAGTCTGAGTAAAGTGAATTAGTTTTCAGTGTAGATTAGGTGGGTTGTAGGGTAACGGTTCTGGGTGGAATGCTCTGAGGGTCGGTGTGGACTTGTTGGGCCGAAGGGCCTGTTTCCACACTGTAGGGATTCTAATCTTCTAATGTCATGTTATATAATGGTTGCACTGTTAAATGTTCAGAGTATACAAACGTCTTATTCTGCAGTGAAAGAGTCTTGTCCTGCAGAGGCAGTGTCTTTAGCTCTGACCAAGATGCTTCAGTTTCACACCCCATGTCAGGACAAGTTGGCCATGGAAGAATCATTTGTAGCATCAAATGGGCTGATGGTCAGTGCAAGCCACCACTTCCACACTGTCCCCAAAAGAGAAAAAAAGGTGCGTGCGCGCATGGAAGTGTGACTTTTGAAAAACTGTTTGCCAAACAAATCATCGCATTAATGTTAACAATATTAAAAATCCAGCTCTCATTTCCTAGTATGTACACTACAACTGTAATGAATAAAAACTATAAGCTTCTAAAAATTGGGCTTTTGCCAGTCAATATTGTTGGACTCTGGACTTGCATATTTCAAGAAGAACCAAGCGTCATTGAGTCAGAGATTTTACAGCTTGCAAAAAGGCTCTTTGGCCCATCATCTCCTGAATGAGCATCAAACATCTATCTATTTTAATCTCATCTACCATCACTTGGACTTGAATGCTATAGCATTTCAAGTGCTCATTTTAAAATGTCTTGAGAGTTCCTGCCTCGACTACCTTTTTTAGGCAGTGAGTTCCTGACAACCACCATCCTCTAGGTGACAGAACTTCCTTCAAAGTCCCTCTTAAATCTCCTGGTCCTTGCCTTAAGACTTGCCCTCAACTCCAGTCTCTCATTTCTCCTCCTCCAGATAGAATCATTTTGTTTTAGGAGTAGACTAAAATGTTTGGGAAAAAATCTGTACTAACAAGCCTTAATAATTTGTCATATGCAGTTTTCCTCCAGGTAACTTCCAGTTCACACCATTTAAAAGCATGCTAAGAACTAAGGAATGTAGATTCAGGTTATAACTACATAAA
>NW_025967345.1:0-3123 GCF_021869965.1 Rhincodon typus
GTGGCGTTTTATAAATTCCTACTTTGGAAGCAAAACCAGTCTGACTCCAAACAAAACACACAACAGATTCTAAACAATGCCTCACACCTAACATGCATTATAAAAACTGAAAGAACTGCGGATGCTGTAAATCAGGAGCAAAAACAAAGTTGCTGGAAAAGCTCAGCAGGTCTGGCAGCATCTGTGAAGGAAAAAACAGAGTTAACATTTCGGGTCTGGTGACCCTTCCTCAGAAACTAACATGCATTGTCTGACCTAAAATGTCACTTGTTCTTTACACGATAAAACCTTTCGTTCTCTCAGGACAGTGGCTTAAAAGGAATTCGGGGTTTACACATACACATGAATCAATTAAAACCTCCTAACTGATTAAAGATTTAACAGCATCTTCGGTTTGTTTAGTACATCCTGATCATTTACTTATAAACTCTGTGTCTGATACTACCTCTCTCACTCAAACCTGAAGGAGAGAGGCTCCAAAAGCTTATGTTTTCAAATAAACCTGTTGGACTATAACCCAGTGTCATGTGATTTCTGACCTTGTCCACCCCAATCCAACACCGGCACCTCCACATCATGGTTACCAGTCAAAGGTGACAGCGACATGTATGATACCTATACATAATGGAGCCATTTCACTCTGTGCAACCCCTCCTATTGATTTATTTGTACCT
This sequence comes from Rhincodon typus, assembly GCF_021869965.1. NCBI lineage: Eukaryota > Metazoa > Chordata > Chondrichthyes > Orectolobiformes > Rhincodontidae > Rhincodon > Rhincodon typus. Next base: position 675 of record NW_025967345.1, read on the forward strand.
AATCATGGTATTTACCTCACTGATCAATCAGCTTGAATTTTTTGACATTTGGACAAGCTGCAATGAAGAAAATTATCTCTATATTAAATTGTAATATCAAATGATAGAGGCTAATCAACGAAAAGAGACAAAGCAAGGTGTTTGAAAAATCCCTCAAAATCCTTTGTCTTTTGTTCGTTATCAATAATTCATAGCAAATAAAAAGGCACATGTGCCTCACTTACAAGCAAGAGCTGCAGATGCTGGAGTCAGAGATAAGACAGTGTGGAGCTGGATTAACACAGCAGGCCAGGCAGCATCAGAGGAGCAAGAAAGCTGAAGATTTCTGAAGAACGGTCCCAACCCAAAATGTCAGCTTTCCTGCTCCTCTGATGCTGCCTGGCCTATTGTGTTCTTCCTGCTCCACATTTTGTAATCACTTACAAGTGACATCAGTTTGTGCCATTGCCAAGCCAAAAAAAAAACTGCCAAACATTTTAGTGAAAAAAAATGGGCGGCAGTTTTTAAACCACAGGTTGGAGGGATTGAATAACTCGCTCCGTCCCTGGGGAGGGGCAAAGTTGGCAGCTAGTGGACAGGCCTACAGGAAGCGATCCATCAGCATTGACGTGCTATAGCTTTGCAGAAATGGAATAGTTTTGCCCCTCAGTGGAAGGATGACTGACATTCCGATTGGCCAGCAGTTCCAACCATCCCAGTAGTGCCAGAGCCCAGTAGTGGGTGATACCAAGATTACAACAACTCCCTGGTGTGTCAGAGCACCTTCCAAAGACAGTACACCCTTCCAACCAGGCATCAATACTTGTTGAAAATGAAACAGGTTGCCCACCTGCCTCACCAACTCTATTTGGACACAGATAATTTCTAATCAATCTGTTCAGAGATAATAGTACATACCTCTGGAGCAAATGAGACTTGAAGCCAGGCCTCCAGGGTCAGAGGTAGGAGCACTACCACTGCACCAAAAAACCTTCCGAGTACAGTTAGACGATATTGGACTGAATACAGCTTTTAACAAGCTCAATTAACCCTTCATTTTTAGTTACATAGCACGGGCAGGCTGCCAATTTCACATCCTTCCACCCTCTGTATTATGGCGATGACCTAGGATGGATGGGGAAGTAATGGACTGGGTACTGACCTATTTAATGTGCCCCTCGCCAAAAACACACCCCGTAGGGGCATGTAATATCCAGCTCTATACCTTTTTGTTTCGAATGTAGCTTCATGTTGTTAAACTGTGCTGGTAAAAGTGTCAAAATTGATCAATTCTTTGAAATTTGCCTTTCTGCTAGAGTAAAACTTATCATTTTAAATATTCATTTGTTATAATTTATTTAAATATATTAAGCTTGTACAGAAAGTGGTGTCTAAGGTCCCTTTAATTAATTCTAAGAATATGAGTGTTGCTGGCAAGGCCAGCACTTATTTTCCATCCCAAATTGCCCATAGCTCAGTAACTTGCCAGGCCGTAACAGAGCAAAATAACTCCACAGAGGCTGGTATCCAATCACCAAGTCAGCCTTTATTAACACATGCATCGTAATTGACACTTGTCCCGTTCCCTCAGTGCCAGCTTTCAGAGTGAGCAGAGCCTCTGACACTCCTGTTTATATCTGTCAGCCTGAACTCCCTGATTGGACCAGGTTAACAGCCCCAATTAGGGAACTCATTATATCAGGTCCACCTGGCTAACCTTGCTACAATCACTACACAGAGGAGAATTAAGAGTAACTACATTACTATAGTTCTGAAGACTCATGCGGGCCAGACCTGATTAAGACCGCAAATTTAGTTCTCTAAATTATACTGACAAGCTAAATGAACAATCTGCCATCTGCTGGTACAAGTTCTCTTTATAATTCTAGATATATTTCATTACCAATTTACAATTACCCAGTGTCATGTTAAGATTTGAACTCATGTCTCCAAACCTTTAGTCCAGATCATTAGCACTATGCTATTATTGCTAGCTCATACAAGCAAAGGGACAACTTCTAACATAGAATTAATTCCATCATTTTAGCCACCCATTATTTAACCTACCTGATTAACCATTCAATTATCTCCAAATGATATGGAAATTTACCATCAGTATTCTGTTTCTCTAAGAATGAAAGTTACTCAACACCAGGTTTCTGAACTGCTTTGATTTGGCCAGTGATATTCAAAGCATATTTGACAAAGAACCTCACAAGAGATGTGTGTTGAAGACTGAAGCACCAGAAGTACAGGAATGTTCATAAGAGGAATGGAAATTAATTGAACAATAGAAAGTATTTTAACTGAGTGATTTTAACAGAAACCAGTTCCCATGGAGATGTATCAGAGATAGTAGGAACTGCAGATGCTGGAGAATCTGAGATAACAAGGTGTACAGCTGGATGAACAGAGCAGGCCAAGCAGCATCATAGGAGCAGGAAGGCTGACGTTTCGAGCCTAGACCCTT
>NW_025967345.1:3523-25000 GCF_021869965.1 Rhincodon typus
CTGATGAAGGGTCTAGGCCCGAAACGTCAGCCTTCCTGCTCCTATGATGCTGCTTGGCCTGCTGTGTTCATCCAGCTCTACACCTTGTTATCTCCCATGGAGATGTCTCTAGTCTACATTATTTTACAAATGATCTTGGTGAGCAAAATAAATGAATTTCCAAAGTTGCTGGTGTCACAGAACTGTGGAGGTAAATACAACTAGAGATATACAATGGCTCAGCATTTAAACAGACACAACTTGCTATATATTAGGTCCAAAAACATGATTTTGAGAGTGTAACTAGCAATGAATAATTGTAAGCAGCACAAAGTCAGCACTCAACATTAAATTCTACAGAAGGTATATTTATTGGCAATTTATTCCTAAGCTCCTGGCACAATTGAGCTGTGTACCTCTGAAAGCCAGGAATACTACTCAGGATTGTACAGTGTTAGCCAACAGTAAAGAAATTATTCTCCCCAAATGTTTAAGCTAAGGACATGAATGAAGGACAGGTTGAAACTGGATGCTGTTGGAAAGCACTGTGAACAGAAGATGTTGAGGGCAACAGAGGAGAATTGTGAATGACAAGCATCAAAATAATGAGGAACAGTAGCCTCTGTGACGTAACACAGCTCCTTATAATGAAACAAGTATAATGGACCAGGCTTACAAACATGTTGGATAATCTTTTGAAGGCACAACTGGAAAAAGACTGCGAGGAAGACGACAATTAAGGTGGTGGATCTGTGTAGAAGTGTGGCAGAGTGTCAATAAACAAATAAATAAGACCATAAGACATAAGAGCAGAAGTAGGCCATCCAGCCCATCACATCTGCACCACCATTCAATGAGATCATGGCTAATCTGATAATCCTTAACTCCACTATCCTGCCTTTTCCCCATAACCCTTAATTCCCTTACTAATTAAAAGTCTGTCCATTTTGGCTTTGAATATACTTAATGACCCAGCCTCAACAGGCCCCTGTAGTAAAGAATTCCGGATTCATCACCCCAGAATTTCTTCAGAATGAGCTGATGGAAGCACAGATGACAACGAATTACATGACAAGCAGAGGTAGGATTAAGAGTGATCAACTCATCCCCCCTCTCATTATTAATATATATGATAATGATGTAGAGATATATTAATTCAAAGAGAAAGATCATTTAGTACACCCGATTCTAATCAAATATCATTGAAAATTAATTCAGGCCTTAGGTGAAGAAGGAATAAAAGGAGTAAAGATCAGGAGTTCACTTTCAATGTTTGAATTCAAGGGTGCAGTGCGGCAGACGCTTTTCACTGAAATAACCACATGAGGATTATGTTACTCTTACATCAGCAGAGCAGAGTGGAGCAGAAGAGACCTGAGAGAACCAGGTAAACAGCAGTCAGTGGAAGGCAAACCACGTGACCCTTTTTATCTTTACAGCAATCATTGCCACATTCTGTAAGTTAAAAAGGTACAACATCACAGACGACCTTTCACAGGAGCTGTCAAAGTGGCTAAAAGCATGGTGGCTCAGTGGTTAGCACTGCTGCCTCACAACACCAGGGACCCGGGTTTGATTCCACCCTCGGGTGACTGTCTGTGTGGAGTTTGCACATTCTCCCCGTGTCTGCGTGGGTTTCCTCCAGGTGCTCCGGTTTCCTCCCACAGTCCAAAGATGTGCAGGTTAGGTGGATTGACCATGCTAAATTGCCCATAGTGTTCAGGGATGTGTAGATTAGGTGGGTTATAAGGGGATGGGTCTGGGTGGGATGCTCTGAGGTTTGGTGTGGACTTGTTGGGCTGAAGGGTCTGCTTCGACACTGTAGGGATTCTATGAAAATAAGTCAAATGTGGGGTTGGGGCGCCACAAGGTAGTGAGTCAGGTGGGTGTAGTGGTAGGCTACAAGGTAAGTAGGATTGGGCAGGAGATATGGGGTTCAGTGGGAAAGGAGGGGGTCAGGTCCTGGGGGGTGTCATAGCTGGATTTGGGAGGGGGTGGTGGTCAGGTCCCAGGTAATGCGGAGCAGGATGTCTGCTCCAGCAGAAATGGAGCATCCAACAGTGGGAGTGCGAAAGTGGGAGAGAGAGGGGATCACATTCAGAGTGCAGGTGAGAGCCAATCAGGGTGCTGGCTTTAAGGGGATGTCGGGTCCTAGATTAACAGGACATTGGTCTAGGGCTTGAGGAGACTTAGGGGTCTGAGGGAAATGCAATTGGGGGGGTGTGATGTAATGTGAGGGTAAATTTAATAGGTACACAGGGTTTAGATTAGTTTTTTTTTTAAATAGTCTCACTTCTGAGTAACTATTTATATAACTGCAAGGCCTTCATATTGTCCAATTTAAATGAATACTTTTGGAGGGTTTCAGTCGTAGGGAATTGCCCAGCAGAATCTTCAACATCCCAGGCAATAGCTTTCCAGTTGCTGTGCTGGGAATCCACAGGGTCTCTGTGCACAAGTCCCATCTACGCATCAGAAATAATTATGTGGCCATTGAAAAATCCGGGCCAAAAAGAGTATTTCACAACTGAGGAGAGAGAGAGAGGATATGTTACTTTAGGACATGGATGAATCTTGGATGCTAGACACCAAGAACAGTGGCAACCTAGTAAAAAGGGAGCAATCTCAAAGAGGATGTGTGTAAATACAGGGATACAAGAGGTGATCCGGTGCACTCGCACAACGGGCTAACAATGGTGGAAGCAGTAAGCTTGCTGAAACAAGGATCATACTAAATCTTTGTAGCTCATATCAAAGCACAGTGGTAGTGAGGAAGACTTCAAATTATTGAACTGCAGTCAGATCATAGTGCACAATTTGGAGGAAAAGACTTCAAAGGATAGACTAGAACCTCACGAAATTCTGAAGACAAAGCAGCAAGATTCCAGAGAACAAATAAACTATGTAAACTGCACCTCCAGTGTCAGCTTTTAAAAACTGCAGCAATCCTTCAATAATCCTTGGCTTTTAAACCAATCTGTTCCACTCTTCAGTCCACAATTTAAAAAAACAAAAACTAAAAAAGGTACCGTCTTTATACGACGTCTAAAATTCTGCACGAACCACCCCATAAGGAGGCAAACAGGAGACCTAGGATGATGCAGCCAACAAGGTTTCAGGTTTATAAAAAAGGACAATCAACTCCTCAGTTAGTTTTTCAAAAGGAATAACTGAAAACAGATAACAGATAGTCAAAAGTCTTTAGGTCCTATATATCAATGGCAAACACTCCAATGTCGATGTTCTCTTAATATTGGACATCTCAATAAATACCTTGCAGTATTTTAATAACTTTATTGTACATAATTTACAGCAAAAGTCTACCTATTTCCTTCCTTCCTGAAGATTCTTCTCATTTATCCTTCTGGTATATGTCATATAACTTGTAAACTTCTTCATTAATCATCCTCTACTGATACCCTCAGCCATCTATAAAAAATGTATCTATAGTCGTCAAACATGTTAATCCTCATCAGGAGACATCCCTTTTCTCTCTCATTAATGATTAGAAGATTTTGTTTAATGAGACTAACATTTTCTAATGCTCAGTACCTAACCTGTCCTTTTTGTCCTCTGGAGAATAATATGGTTATTGAAATTGGCCATAAAGCAAATACAGCTGGACATATTAGCTTAATTACCCTTTATGTCTTTTACAAAATAAAAATAGTACAACAGTTTTGAAGGAATGACATTCAAGATCCTCTTATGTTTATATTATTTTTCACTTCAATACAACAATTTGCATTAAGATTGATGCTTTATTCGTTTTATTTTTCCTGAATAACGATGCGTAGTATTTTCTTTAATTGCTTCTGTCCTAAAGTGGTGTTCTTGTCATTTTTAATTCCTCATGTAATCCTTATTACTTTGGCAATTGCCTTCCACAGCATCCTAAGCCTAATCAGAAAAATAGATTGGAGGCTTCAGCAGCTTTCTGCTAATGATGGTGTGTAGCCAGCTGCTTCGGGACAAGACAATGATGAGCACAGCATCAACAAGCTTTTTAGCCTAAACAGTACGAGTTGGCATTTACCCTCCATTAAAGCAGACAGTCCTAATTATAGTTGCCAATCTGTTCCCATGGCCATATGTGCCCTTAGTACATCCATTCCAAGCCAGTCTGATTGTTGACGTGGTTCTTGGATAAGCCAAAAATGATGGAAATTAATGGCTGAAAAATGCAATTCTAAATTTGTGTGCTCTTTGTGTTAAAACCTTTGCATTTAATCTGGTGTCCATGGCCCTTGGTTCTCCACCCTTCAACTACATTCTGTAAGATTTGGTCACAGGATGTAGCTGCTGTTCACTTACAGTTCCAAGTCAGGAAGGCATGTGACTTGGAGGGGATCTTACAGCCGGTGATGTTTCAATGCAATCTGCTGCCTATTCTTCTCGGTGATTGGGGCCCTAGGTTTGGAAGGTGATGTTGAAGGAGCCTGCAGAACAACTACTGTCACTCTGTGTTGTTGAAGGTGGTGGAAGCGAATGCTTAAGGTGGTAGATGGGGTGCCAACCATGCAGAGTGCATTGTCCTGGGTGCACTTGAACTTTGAGTATTGTTGAAGCTTCACTCGTTTAGTTAAGTGGAGAGTAATCCATCAATCTGCTGACTTGTGCCTTGTAGATAGTGTAGTGTACCGACTTTGGGGAGTTAGCAGGTGAACTACTTGTTTTTTTTCCCTTTTATTCATTAATGGGATGAGGGCATCGCTGGCTAGGCAGCTGTGACGGGATTCAAACCTGGGTCCAGAACATTATCTGGGTCTCTGGATTAACAGTCTAGCAATAATTCCACCAGGCCATCACCTCCCTGGCTGCAAGATTCCTAGCCTCTGAACTGTTCTTGTAGCCACAGAATTTAAATGGCTGGTCCAGTTCATTTGTAACCTGCAGGATGTTGGTTGCAGTGGGGGATCCAGCAACGACAACGGCACAAAATTAAAAAGAGATGGTTAGATTTCTTCTTGTTGGAGATGGTCATTGCCTGGTACTTGGAATATGCAAATGTCACGTGCTGTTCATCAGTCAAAGCCTAAAATATTGCTCAGTTCTTGCAGCATATAGCTATGGTTTGCTTGGGTATGAATAATGCTGAACATCGCACAGTCATTACAAAACAGATGACGACTGACTTTATGATAGAAGGAAGGCCATTGATGAAGCATCTCAAGATGGATGGGTCAAGTAGACGATCTTGAGAAAGTCCTGGCACTGAGATGAGTAACCTCCATCATGCAAATCCATCTTCCTGTCCTAGGTATGACTCCAAACAGTGGAGGTTTTACCCCAATTCTCTTTAACCCTAGTTTGCTGTGGCTTTTTGATGCCACACTTGGTCTGATTCTGCCTTGATGTCAAGGGTAGTCAGGCTTGCCTCATCTCTAGAGTTCAGCTCTCCTGTCCATGTTTGGGCCGAGGCTGGATTGAGGTTTTGATCTTTGCCCCATCTTAACAGCATTCCCTTGCAGCTTTTGGTCTTCCAAAAATCCTCAATTATCTTCTTTTGGTGTCATCAACAAATATTGGCCCCGCTCCCTCTAGACCAATATCCAAGTTATTTGTATAAATAGTGAACAAGAATGACATCAGGAATGATTGGAACCTTAAGGATATCACCAGCGATTTGCAACCTGAGGGAAAAAAATGGCTTCACCCCTATTCTCCACATTATTCTTTCTAACCAATTTTTAATTCCATTTATAATATTCCTTCAATCCCACATTCAATCTATGTAGGACATAATTTACATACTGTACTTCGAAGGCTTAAATTTTCCATACCATCAATGTTAAATTGATTTACCTGTAATTTCTAAATCAGCTCTGTCTCCTTCTTTAATGAAAGAATTTGGTATCTTGCCTAATTAAGTTGCCCTAGTACATTGGTGAGGTCAGTTTTGGCATTCTGTTCCATTCTGGTCACCCTGCTATAGGAAGGATACTATTAAATTGAACAGGGTACAGTAAAGATTTACAAGTATATTGCCGGGACTGGAGAGTTTGAGCTATAAGGAGAGGCAGGGAATTTTTTCACTGGAGCGTAGAAGATTGAGGGGTGACCTTATCGAGGGCATAAATAGGGTGGTGAAGAGCAAAGGTCTTTTCCCTAGGGTAGGGGCGTTGAAAGTTAAAGGGCATATTTTTAAGGTGAGAGGAGAAAGATTTAAAAGGGACCTGAGGGGCAATTTTCACAGATGGTGGTTCGTGTGTGGAATGAACTGCCAGAGGAACAGTTACAACATTTAAAATATATTTGAATAAGTAAAGTTTGAGAGAGATACGGGCCAAATGCAGGCAAATGGGACTAGTTTAGTTTGGGAAACTTGACCAGCATGGACATGAACCAAAAGGTCTGTTTCCATGCTGAATGACTCAATGACTCCAGACCCGTTGCTTCTGGGACCTGAACATCCATTCAAAGATTTGGAAAATTTGAGTTGAGATATGTGATCCCCAAAAACTTTCCAAGGAGAAGTCTCACCCAGTGTTAATATTGTATCAGAGGTAATGCCTCATTTCTAGAGCCACTCCAGGAAATTTCTTTTGCACCATTAAGGTCATCATGTCCTTCCTAAAACATGGTACCCAGAACAAAAACACAATGCTACAGCTGGGGATAATAAAGGCCTAGCAACAACTTCCCACCTTTTGTATTTTGAGGCTGAGTTTACGAAGTCCAGAACCTTTATTTTTTAATATATCCTGCTTCAAGTGCCCCCCCTCCCCAACCAGGTTGCTAATGACTGACCCAGCATTATCCTTGGATTACCTCACCTTAGGCTAGATTTACTCATAGTACTGTGGCCAGCTGACGTAAACACAGTGTGGTGCAGTCCCTGCTCCAGGTCATGTCTACCCTGCCCAGTACCTACTGACATCATTGAGTAAGAAAAAAAATAATGCTGTTCTTATAAAGGCTGTTGTTATGATCTACTGTCCCCAGTTGTTTTAGGGCAATACCCAGTTGATGTTAATACCAGATAAGTTAAATACCCCAGCAGGATCCTGTTTGGACAGATGATACATTTTAAACTTATTTTTACTGAAATTATCTTTAATTAAAACAATAAGTGTAGAATACTGCAATCTTTGTTTTAACAATGAAACAAAAGGTTATTAATAATAGAAATGAAGATAAACAAGAAAACACTAATCTCTTATAACACAGATGTTAAAAATTTAAAACAGATGGTACAAATAACCTTTGAACAGAAACAACAGCTTTGTATTGGAATCTAACCTGGTAAAGCTTACAAAACATTGCTGCAATTTTAAGAGTACATAGTGCTGCATTTCTAGCAAGACGCTGTCCAGCTCATTTCCAAAGGAAAGAATCTCTGGTCTTTTTGATGGACTTACAACTCACCTGCCGGAACTGTAGCTCGTTCTTTTTTAATTATTATTACGCTCCTGACTTAGTTTCCTTCCAGAGTTATACTCTCTTTGTCACAACTTAAATTCCTTTTCTTTTCAAAAGAAATTAAAAGCTTCATTTCTTTTTGGTCTGCGATGCAGTCACACCAACAGCATGGGTTCAAATCCCACACTGGCTGAGATTGCCATGAAGGACTCTCCTTCTCAACCTCTCTCCTTGCCTGAATTATGGTGACCCTCAGGTTAAACCACCATCAGTCGTCTCTCTCTAATGAGACAGCAATCCTATGATCTAATAGGACTGTGGCGATTTTACTCTAGTCTGGTATTAATAATAACTTCTTATGCTAAGATGTCTTCATTGCTTTGAACTCCTTTTACTTGGAATGCTACTTAGCATCTTTTTTCCCTTTGAAAGACTTCTCAGCACTTTTGAGCTTGAAAAATTGTTCTCTCTTGAATGATTTCCCAGCACGGACTTAAAATTAAAGAGAAAGTCCGCAAAGTTCTCCCTCCAGGCCCCAGATAGTTTATTGTGAAGATCCCACCTTCCCAGCCTCACCCCTCACCTGAGGTATGGCTACCCTTAGATTCAACTTACCACCAGTCATCTCCCTCTAGTGAATAAGCAGTCCATTGGGACTGTGGTGACCTTTAATTCCCTAGGGACTCTGGATAACTTCCTCTCACTCAAAGTTATGGGTTTGCAGTTTTTTTTAAAAGCTAGTTGACAACCCCACATGTTCAACTTTGAATTCTTGGAATTCAAAGTGGCTGTAAACAATATTAAAATACATGCTTATAAATCTCATAGTTTCATGACAGCTACGTTTGTGATTTTTAAAAATTAGTTTCTGAGAGCTTAAATTGCTGCAAACATTTCATTATGATAGCACCAATACAGCAGTCCCTTGATTCCTGTACCTAAGAGTGTTGCACAGGCTCTATAGCCAACAGCCTTCTTGCCTAACTGCAGGGAGCGGAGTCTGCCTGCCGCTGATAGAGGTTGGCGCCCTATTAGGTTTCTCGCCTTTAGATTTCTTATTTGCTTTCCATGTTGTCTCAGAGCTGAGAAATATGCAACACTGAGACAATTTTAGTCAGAACTCATGCCATTTTGAAATAGTCACCTTAAAGCAGCGCTTTGTGCTTCGTGGCTGAAGTAAAGAAATTTAATCTTCTGTGGTTTATTTGGCAAGTAAATTACTTGCCTTTTGCCACTTTCATGAATTGATTTCACAAGTTAGAAACATAGACAAGTTTACATACGCTGAATGAATATGGAATTATCTACACGTCACTGAGAAATTGCTGACACCTTTGCCTCTATAGGAACTTTTTTAACTGTTCCCTTAGCATCTCAGCAGATGGCTATCATTGAGAGGAAGCACAGACAATTGCAAAAGTAGACAATGTGCCAGGCTTCTGCATTCAAAGTGTGCCACTGTATGGTGCAAAATTTCAAGGGACTTGCAACAAAAAGTATAGGCAGGTTTACTAAGAAAATCAATTTGGAATTAAACTGGCTGCTTTCCAAAGGCACCACAAAGATACATGTTCTGCTTGAAGAATGGCCAGCTACTTAAAAGTAGCATCGGGTGGGGGCAAAGCCACTCAGTTACTCTAGTGGACCAGATTGGTTTAATGGACCAAATGGTCTTTTCCTGTTCTATCACTTTAAACATTCTCAAAACATTCCTTGCTGCTGAATCAAGTCCAGGAAATTGTCTATGGATTAGCACTCCTTATATTTTGCAATAGTTAATTGCATAAACCCCTAATCAGCTATTATTCAGAAGTGTACAAACTACAGACAGTGTCTTCATATGTTACCAATGTTCTAGAATAAAGAGAGATTTTAAGTATGTTGTTTGATCTTAAATAAATATTACAGTGGCAATTGGACACTAAACTACATGACAATATATTTACTGTACCAAGGGGACATATAATTTTTCCTTCATTCAAATTCTCTTGACAGAGTGTTGAAGAAGACAGCTAACCATGCTCTTGAGGAAAACAATAGCAGAGTACTGAAGTGCCCCTCCACTTATTAAAGCTGAGATGTAAATCAAATTAAAACCCTTAAACAAAGCAATGTATTTTAATTATTTAAGCCATGTTTGGGAATATGAACAATAAATATGACAATGAGTCAGCGAACACAGACCATACCACACTCAAAGCTTGCCATTATGGGCATTTCAATTCAAGTATGGGATTTTGTCAAGGAAGGCAAAACAGAGAGACAGAGAGACAGAGAGACAATCTCCACTTCATTCATGTCTGCCTCAATCCTCCTCCATTAGGTTCTCTTTCCTTCCCACTTGGTTCACAACACTGCACTCAGCCAAGTGATTTGAAAGATGAAAGTTAGTTGATTTGCCTTGGGTTGATCAGATGCATGTCACGAATGATTGAACGAGATCAATAAACCTTGACCATGCTCAAGGACATTGCACTGAAATTATGTACAACGCCAAAATCCACACTATCTAAAAACTAACAAACCAATTAACTGGAAAATCACAAGCCTGAACTGTGTGGCTGCTACCAGTGTATCTAAGGATTAATACGAGCAGTGAAACCTGATTAACAGGGCACGTCAGCACCGGTAAAGGACACTATACATTTAAAACAACAGCAGCATAATAGTATCAATGCTAATTTTTAAAGAGGTAGTAGAGATAGATCTTTATTATTTCACAATTATTTGGGTATGAATATCCTCATCTGTGGAACTTCTGAACAATAGATAATTAGAAAAGTCATAATTTACCATGACCAATACGATGAAGGTCACAGCATCAGACCAAGTGTCTTGAATCAAATATTAAGTTATAATGGTGAAAATATAATAAGGAATACTGTAGCAATCCAAGGTAAGCATGACTTCTTTTTTATCACACACGACACATCATCAATTCCCATGTAATAAAGGGAAGGAATGTAAATATTAAGAAATTCTCATGGTACATATTAATGTTTCTGCCCCTAGCTCTAAGTTTTCAAAGCCCGCTTGCTTCACTCTTACTTCCCTATTGGGACAGGGGTGGATACAAAAGCTTCAATAGCCTGGACCCTGGATTCTAAGGGGCCACTGCGCTTAGGCGGAGGGCAGGCCCTGGCCTGTGACTGGAGCTAGGGATATGGTTGCTGTCCGAACCACAGTATAGTGATAGGAAGTAAAGGTTGAGGTACAGAGATGTGTTGCAGACCAGCCATGACTCCATTAAATGGTGGAGCAGGCTCGAGGTTCCAAAAAGCCTACTCTGCAGTATAATGCAGTATGTTAAACTCAATAAAGAGTTAACATAATAGGCTGTTATGTCATAGAAAGAAGTGACATGCACTCAGATGATTACAGATTCTAAGAGAAAGTGGCATGGAAAGAAGATGGTGTGAGGACGTGTCCTACTAGTTGTAATTGTATTATAATCAACGTCAAGTCTTTTATAGTCAGCTGTCTTCAAGTGTTATTGATACTATTCAATTTCAACAACACAATAATATACAATTCAATTCGTATAGCTACCTGATAGTAGGTTACAAAGCTCACGATGAGAGAAATTGTAACGTATTACAAATAATTACTGATAGTTATCCCATAGTATTTCTCATTGCAAGTCTGAAAATACAATATTTTACAACAATAGTTATCTTCATGCCTGTTCTGAATTACATCAAAGCAAATGATTTTGTGTCAAAATAAGTCAATTTCCATGATTATTAATTCTATTTTCAGATCGTAATTGGCAATTTGGAGATCAATGCTGAATATTATTCCATACAAACTGTGAATATGTGGCCTTTGCTTTATGTATGTATAATATTCCATTAATTTTGATCCCATCAATTTGAGGACTCACTGTAACATGGTATGAAAGGTGTGATCCTTGGAGGCTTGGTTTCTGCTAGTTTGTAATACCAGGAAAAGGTATTTGACTACGCTGGAGACCTTGGCTTTGAAAGTTCCTGTATTATTGGTCCACAGTTTGGGGGCATTGGGAAGATAGTTTGGGGTACAATAGAAATGAGGAGTATAAGTGTTGCATTGGTCTGGTGTCACATGGAAGGAAAACCTCAAATTTGAAAAGCACTGTGGTGGGTGAATTGGAGGTTTTGCAGAATGATGGGCTGAGGGTTTGTGAAGTGTGAGGTTTGGTTTATTGGTGGATTCCTGCTCTCTGGCAGGTTTGCAGGCCTGGTTCATTGAAGTTTTGGGGCCCTTTTAAAAGGCCACTCTACCATGTATTCTCCCTAGGGTCTCCCTGACAAATGATCCTTGGTTGACATTTTGAAACATGGCATCAAAAACTCTTGAGAGATCTAGTCAAGCTAACAATGTATGACATGGTAAACTATGTCCCTTGGTACTTAGCTTCTTTGTAATCTTTAATGGACTTAATGTTTGTGTTCAGAACTATGCATATAATCTTTTTGTTTTATCTCAGTAACCTCCTTCAGCCCTTTATGTCCTAGTTTTTTCACCCTTTGCATTGACAGCCTTGCTTGGGCCCTGAAGTCAGGAAGTCTCTCCCTAAATGTCTCTCACCTCTTTTTGGATGCTCCTGAGACCTATCTGCCTTACAAGGCTTATTATCCCCTTTTGTGGTTTGGTGTCAGTTTTTGCCTGAAAATATCCCTGAGATGAACTGAAGTACATTATATAATGTACTACATTATGAAAGATCATGTTGCTGTGATTTACTCCTAACTGGGTCTAATACAGCTGTCACTAGTTGGACTCGTCATAATTTTCAACGAAATGCATTTGAAAAAGCAACTAAAGCAACTTTAAAAACACAATTAATTTGTTAAAGGGTAGAAAAATCACATTAGGATGAGGAAATAATCTCACTGTCCACTCCCTTTTCTCTCTCCATACTTTCCAACTTGATATATTTTCTGAAAACATTAATAATAAATTTATTTTAAAAAAGAACAAAAGAACAAAAAGAACAAAGAACAAAAAACAATACAGCACACGAACAGGCCCTTCGGCCCTCCAAGCCTGCACCGACACATTTTGCCCTTCCATACTAAAACTGTCTTCACTTACAGGATCTGTATCCCTCTATTCCCTTCTTATTCATGTATTCAAACAGGTGATTCTTGAATGCTGCTATTGTGTCTGCTTCCACCACCTCTTCTGGCAGTCCGTTCCAGGCACTCACCACCCTTTGTGCGAAAAACCTGGCTCGCACATCTCTTTTAAACACCAACCTACCCACCACCCCCCAACTCCGCCCCCCTATACCTTTCACCTGTGTCCCCCAGTAATTGACCCCTCAACCTTGGGAAAAAGCCTCACACTTTTTCCACATTATCTATGCCATTCACAATTTTATAAACTTCTATGTTTCAGTGAAAACAAATCCAATTTACCCAGCCTTTCTTCATAGCTAAAATCCACCATAACATCCTGGTAAACCTTTTCTGTACCCTCTCCAAAGCATCCATATCCTTCTGGTAGTGTAATATTCCAAGTGTGACCTAACTAAAGTTCTATAAAGCTGCAGCATAACTGGTCTATCCTTATACTCAATGCCCCTTCCAATGAAGGCAAGCATGCCTTAGGCCCTTTTTACTACCTTATCTGGCTGCACTGCCACCTTCAGTGATCTGTCAATACTCCTGAGGGTTGTGCCATTCACTGTATAATTTCCACCTGTACTTGACCTTCCAAAATACATCACCCCACATTTTTCCAGATTAAACTCCACCTGCCATTCTACTGCCCATGCCTCCAACTGATCTATATCCTGCTGTATCCTATGACAATTCTCCTCACTATCTGCAACTCCACCAATCTTTGCATCATCACAAACTTACAAATTAGACCAGCCACATTTTCCTCCAAATTATTTATGTAGACCATGAACAACAGAGGTGCCAGCACTGATCCCTGTGGAGCACCACTAGTCACAATCCTCCTTTCCGAAAAGAAAAAGCTTACTCAAAGCTCAATATCTAGTTAGTATTAAGATCATCTTCAAAAACACAAATTGAAAGACTATCAAACAAATTTAAGTTTGTTTAAATACAGTTCAAGATTTCCACGGAGAAAATCAAAAGAATGATTTTCTTTCCTGACACGGAGACCACAATCAGTGAGGATAGGCAACAACATCTTCTCCATGATAATCCTCAACACCAGGTGCCTCACAAGGCTGGGTACTCAGC
The DNA here is from genome assembly GCF_021869965.1 of Rhincodon typus. Lineage (NCBI taxonomy): Eukaryota > Metazoa > Chordata > Chondrichthyes > Orectolobiformes > Rhincodontidae > Rhincodon > Rhincodon typus. The sequence goes on from NW_025967345.1 coordinate 17,065, forward strand.
CCTTTACTATACTCCTTATACACTCAGGACCGTGTGGTCAAATTCTGCTCTAATAAGTTTGCTGGTGACACCACCATAGTGGGTCAGATCTTAAAACAATGAAATGACACAACAGAGGAAGCAGACAGCTTTGCGGCATGGTATAAAGACAACAATGTCAGCAAAATTAGCTGGTCATCAAATTCAGGAAGCAGAGTGGAGAACACGCTCCTGTCTGTATGATCCTGAGGTGCAGATGGTCAAGAGCATAAAGTTCCTAGAAGTAAATGTCACCAACAATCTGTTCTGGTCCATCGACACTATGGTCAAGCCTCTACTTCCTCCGAAGGGTAAGGAAATTCGGCAAGTCAACAATGACTCGTACCAATTTTAATAGATGAATCAAAGAAAGCATCCTATTCGGATACATCACAGCTTGGTATGGCAACTGGTCTGCTCAAGACTGCAAGAAGTTACAGAGTTGTGCATGTAGCCTAGTCCAACACACAAACCAGCCTTCCATCCATTGACTCCATCTAGACTTCCCACTGCCTTGGGGAAGCAGCCAACACTATCCAAGATTCCTCCCACCCTGGTTATACTTTCTTTCACCCTCTTCTGTCAGGCAGAAGATGCAAAAGTTTGAAAACACCTACCATCAGATGTAGCTGTAACACTACATTCTGCATTCTGTTCTATTACCCTGATGTACTTATATAAGGTACAATTTGTCTGGACAGCACGCAAAACAATAATTTTCACTCTACCTCGGTTCAAGTGACAATAATAAATCAAATCATTTGAACATAAACGCTACAAGTCTGTAATCAACACTGTGTCTTATTTCCCATTTAATTTTTTTCCTCTCTCAATTATGCATACACAGGAGGCTCACTATTTAAAATAACAATCAATATTTGCTTTAAATTAAGCCTTGGGAATTTGCTATCCAACATAACAGATAATGTTAGAGACTGAAGAGAGAAATTATATCAATTCAGCTAACTGAACGATACTGATAATTCTTGGAACACTGCACATTTAAGACAGGAGCACCTGGTTTCAGTTAACAGGCACAGCCCCACCCTAGAAATACACTCCAGATATTTTTGAAAGCTCAATTTGGCTGAGGTTGTGAAATATACAATTGCATGGATACATTTAAATTGTGATTACCCTTTTCAGAGAAAATTACAATAGCTGATTTATTTTTCAAAATACATTAATAGTACATTTTTCTAATTGGTTCATTCAAAATTGATTAACTTCATAAATCTTTCGTGGTTTCACACTAACAGTTGGTTAATTACTTTCCTTTCTTTTGATCGATAGGTCCCTGAAACTCTCCAGTTCTGATTACTGTTGTCATTGAGACTATTAGCGCAGAACAATGTCAGCAATGTCAAGCATGAAACAGCAAGGTGCAAGATGTGCTGGAAACATGGCCATTCACAACAGAGGTCACGTTTAGATTGTGAATACAGCTACGATTACAGTGTACAGTTCTCTCAAATTATTCCATTTGCAGTAATTAGCTTTCATTGGGAGACACCATTATTTTTTGCAGCGTGTGTGAACTGTTGAGCAATAATCACAAGACAAATCTGAAACAACTCAACAAAAACATACAGCTAATGAAGATGAACAACCATCTATATTTTTATAACATCTTTAATGCAATGAAACATTAAAGCTTCGCTAATGTTCTACAAAAGTATTTTAAGACATAATATGACATCGAGCCCACATAATCAAAATTAGATCAGACCACCGCAAGCTAAACGGTGGGTTCTAAAGAATGTCTTAAGGATGAAAGTGAGGTAAAGAAGGGAACTGTACATCTGAAGACCTAGTCAGCTGAAGACACAGCCGCCAATGGAGGACTGATTAAAATTTGGAATGCTCAAGAAGCCAAAATTAGACAGGAGCTCAGATATCTCTGAGGGGTGTGGGGCTGGAGATTTCGGGGCTTGGGAGGAGAGAAGCCATGGATTTATAAAGCATGTGAATTTTAAAATTGTTATTGCTTGAGCCTCCTCAAAAGGATGCATGTACCTAATCCTTCATACACTACAATTTTAACTACTTCATCACATCAACAAACGCAGCCACACAGCCAGCTGCAATGATGCACCTTCTCACTGCAATATACTGTTGTTTTTATGAATGCACAAAGGAAGAGAGGGCTAGAGAACGCTCCCTCCAGCCATCTACTTTAACAGTGAAAATTATAGAAAAATAAAGTAACGCAAAGTTGCAAAAGCCACACTGACATTTCATCGCAGATGTCACTTCAGGCCTACCCTGCGCCCTAGCTGGAGGGATTGATCAAACTGAACAATGCCTGGCTGTATTTGAATATTCAGACCTCAATAAACAAGACTATTCATCTTCTCAGTACCAAAGTATAACACGAGCAGCAGCAAAAGCAGTGAGTGTATCAGTCAGTGAAATCTGCATCAAGATTAATAAAAAGACACTAGGGATAATTTGGTTTGGACAAGGAGATAAAAACTAGATGAAAACTGTAGGGATTGTACTGAGATAGCCCGGTGGACCTCATAGAATAGGAGTTCCCTGATTGAGGCTATTAACCTGGTCCAATCAGGGAGCCCCGGCTGACAGATACAAACAGGAGTATCAGAGGCTCTGTTCATTCGGAGAGCTGGCTCTGAGGAAGCCGGATCAGTGTCAAGAACAGTGCACGTGTAAATAAACAGTGACTTGGTGACAGGATACCAGCCTTTGTGGAGTTATTTTAAAAGTCTAAATTCAACTAGCCCAGAAGTCTCCCATTTCTGTTTTCATGGAGGCAGAATTAGGTCCAACACACTCTCTTTTTGTTTTGGTTTTAACAATGGTTAGTGTGCTTTTTCAACCCTTGGCAAAGATGAAATGCGAGTGAGGAATACTGGACAGTAATAGCTACTCAGTCCACCATGGTTCTTTGTCGACCCATCAGTTACTCCCCACTCACAACCCCTTAACCAGCTCCTATCTCCTGATCTCCTCTAAGGCCCCTTTGCAACTGCTGTCCAGGGTCCCCCAAACTGTGAACCCCTCCCAAGTATTCTACCCACTCCCCACCTGCTCATAAATATCTATTCCTCCTCCTCTCTCTATTGGATCCATGAACATCTCCTTCTCAATGTTTTCACACCATCCATCAGACTTCTCCTCCCCAACCTCGACTTGCACAATTCGCCCCACCCAAACAAAACTGATATTCCCTTCACTCCCAATCTGCCTACGCTTCATAGTAAGGACGCAAAATTCCAAATTCCAAATGCCACATTCACCCTCCCCCCATATCCTGGGCCCTAATCAATATTGTTCACCTTAATGCCCTCTATTATCTCATGCTGCATCTTGGTCTCCCTGCCCAAAAATCTCTCAATGTGGCTGCTGGTGGCCAAAAAGTAGAGACAAAAAAATAATAATCCGTTACTGTTTATAAAATAATGAGAGGTATAGAAAGGGTTAATGGTAGTTGGCTTTTCCCTAGGATGGGGGATTTCAAGACTAGGGGACACATTTTTAAAGGTGAGAGGAGCGAAATTTAAAAAAGACACGAGGGAAATTTTTTTTTTTAAACTGAGGAAGTGGTGGATGTGGGTACAATTACAACATTTAAAAGGCATTTGGACAAGTACATGAATAGGAAAGGTTTGGAGGGATATGGGCCAGGAGCAGGCAGGTGGAACTAGTTTAGTTTGGGATTATATTCGGCATATCTGGTTGGACTGAAGGGTCTGTTTCCGTGCTGTATGACTCTATGACTCCACCGATAAGGTTCAAGGGAAACCTGTTCTTCCAGGTCCCCCTGGAAATAGATTTATTTGGATTTATTTAATAATGTCACATGTCACTAAATACTGTGAATAACACATGAAACAACACTAATCACTAAGTGTTGCCACACTCTGACACCATCTTGGATCACCGATTATATTGCATGATATGACTGCAATAGCTTTGGTGTTTTTTGACTCAACTGATCATCTTTTCCATTTTCAGTCTCAGTTGACTTCTCCTTCTCTGCTCCTTCAGTCATCGCTGTTTGACAATCAGCAATGCAGGGGTCTTGGTAGTGGGGTCCTCCACCACTGCGGCCGCTCCCACATCCGCTGCGTCTGATGGGAAGCCAGCCATGGGCTTGATCTCCTGCCCCTTGTCGCTCCTCCAATGCTCTTCCAAAACGCTGATGCCGGACACCGGATGCCGGGGTCTTGGTTCGGTGTTCCTCCTCCTCTGCCGCCGCCCAAGCTGGTGCTGACTATGGGCCTGGTGCCACGCAGGGCCCAGCCTCTTGCAGGAGGACATCAGGAGGTGGCCCAGGGCAATTAAACGGGGCGGGGGGGGGAGGAACAGCAGACAGCGGGAGAGAAATGAAGCCACTGAGGAACGGGAGATTTCATAGGCTCACGGCATAGGCTGCTGGACCCGAATTAGAAGCCTTTGGTCCCTCGTTTGCAGAAAATGGGAAAATGGCAGGGGGCCTCACCGCCATCTTGGACCCAATAAATATCACACCCTTTATTTGACAGGAGGAGAATGATAACTGAAAACAATAAGAAACTGGGTAAACAACTATCAAGCAGGAATGACTAAAACTCTAGCCACACTTCCAAGCCTCTTTTGAGCCATCTTTGGATTCATGTTAAATAGCTAATGATTCAGGAGATAATACTTGAAACTCAATATGAATCATATTATACCTGCAAAAAAATCATCTTCCTAATAGATAGAATGCGTTAGCTAAATATGATATTGTTGAACATGCATAGGTCTAGGCTGCACGCATGCTGCTAACCCACAACATATTATTCTTTATTATGAACTGATTCAGTGCTGGCCTCCAAAACAGCAAAACAAACTAGAAGCAGAACATACCTCACAAGCATATTGATACATGTTTGTGCCACACACCAGCGAATGAAAGAGCTACATTGGTCAGTCACACGCAAAAGATTTAGTTTGTTGGCAGCACAAATAGTCCTCTCAGCTGACTGCCTTTGTCAAAATGCTCCAGGCAGGTCTGCTTTTTCAATCCATCATGCAAACCCAAGTGGGATTCATAACAGTGAGTTGGAAAATCTTTATATCTGTGTTTGCAGAGCAAATATATTTCATTCCTTTCGAGTAATGCAAGAGAGTGTCTTAAATAATGAAGAACCTGTGGCAGTAAATCATGAAGCCAGAAGAATGAGATATCCCATTTACTGGGAAAACCCTGGTTCCTATAATTCGATGGTTATAGTCAAAAATAAAACCTGATGGATTACGTAAAAAATGTTACACACTCTAGTTACAAATAGGCCATGTTTTGAACATATAGAAAACAATGAACTTATTAGGTAATATGGCCCAAGGCGACTCAACAAATTACATCAAAATACAAATAATATATCAATAAGACCCTTCATTTTTGATGTGACTTTTTTCCTATCTGTTACCTACTGCTGTATTTTTTTTCCTGGGACAGCAACAACTTGGATATATGTGGCATCTATGCACCAAAGTCCTTTGTAGGAATACTATCAGTAAAATATGACACTAGAGGTTTTATATTAGTACAGATGACCAAAACCATGGTCAAGAGAAATGGGTTTTAAATCAAAGATAGAGGAAGAAAGCTCAAGTGGTGAAGAGGCTCCAGGAGGCTAAAGGAATGGGCACCAGTATCTTCTCAGGTTATTTATATTCCATCAAATAATACACATATCCTGCTCATTATAATGTTTAAGAAATAAATATTTGTTACAACAAATAAGTAGTTGCTTCGCCCTGCTTCATTACTGACTAACCCCATTACTGTGTTTAAAATCAAGCATCCTCTCCTTCCACAGCAGGTTCCAGATGAGAGAAGTCAACAGATACACATATCTGATAATGGTCAATTGAACAAAGCCTAAGAAAGGGACAGCACAGGGTGCAGTATATCTGGACTCTATTTCCAAAGTGGCACAATGAAAACAAGACGATGACAAGAATGTTTTACACCGTCAGTCTCATGGAACGCATTATGGTCATCAAACCCTCCAAAGTGCTCACAAAATTCAAGTTGTCTCTCCTCAGAAATCTACTGACTATTTGTTATTGGCTAGGTTTCACAAAGGGGAAGCTGTAAATATATTACCTTTGTGAATGCTACAAGAAATGTACCCACAGAAATGGGAAGCCATGACAAAACCTACAAATGTAAACCTTTCAGCAATTCCAAATGCAGAATCAATAAAGCTGGAGTGCAATTACAATTGATCCACTCGGACAATGCAGATGATCTGCACACAGGCAATACTGGAACAGCAATTCCAGGTGTTACTCCTCACTGTAGTGCACAAGAAATCAAGCCTCATTACTCCTCGAGTATACACCAAGTCAAAGATTTTATATAATTACACAAAATGCCCCAGTTTATATGATTTTCAGACACAGGTTGACACAAAGTATGGAACAGGTTTCTGTACTCTATTTAGTACAAGCGAATAGATTCTAGTCAGAAATAAACAATCATGAACTACGAGCGAAAACTCTAATCCCCGTGTAAACTCCACCATTACACACACACACACACACACACACACACAAAGGAATATAGGTGAAATGGATAGAAAGAAAGACTAGGAAAGCAGTTATTTGGTCACTGCTCACAGGATCTGCTGAGATGAGCCGTGTACCAATCAAAATGGTGCTTCTCAGTCTTCCTTCTCCAGATGTTTTCATTGGTTTGCAAGAGGTTCAGGGTGGCTGATTCACATTTGTAACAGGTATCTGACATTAATTAGAAGTCACACCTTACAACAATTGCTGAAGGAAAAATAAACTGGTTTTCTTCAGGCTTAAAGTAGCTTTTACTGCAGAGAGCAGAAAGAGCTCCCGAGCTGGTGTAGATTTGAAATTTTCTCACTATCATGTTCACATACCCGAGCTGTTCAGCCACGGGAGAACCAAATTGTTGTTTGTAGGCATAGGACCATTGAGTAATAACTGGTTACTAGTCCACAGACTAGTTCAATTACTTTTTGCCAACTGAATCACCATTTGTACACACCATTGACTGCAGCTTATCTGCAAACTACTGCTTAAACAAGCAGCTGTGTAAACAGTGCTTACAATGAACATCAATCTACTTGCTTTCAAAAACTGCAGGTTATCCTTCAGCAACATTTGGTTTTTAAACAGTTCTTTTTCCATTTCAGTACACAATAAATAGAGAAAACAGTGAAAACTAAAAAGCATAGTCTTTTCAGAGGTATACCGATAGGTTTTGAACTTGCACTAGTCACAATCCATGGAATCAGTCAGACATCAGGGAGACAACAGAAATTGCAACAGTCTATTCAAAAAAACATTTCCTGAACTGAATAAGAAGTAATAAGTCATTGCCTGGTACTTGAGAGTTCGGAGGGTCACCTGAACCGTTAACTCTGCTTTTACCTTCATAGATACTGCCAGACCTGCTGAGCTTTTCCAGCAATCTTGTTTTTGTTCCTTATTGCACAGTACTTGTTCGATCTCCAAAAAAAAAAATCAAACCATGGCCCCTTGACATTTAATGGCATTACCATCAGTGAATCCCCCCACCCCACTATCAACAACCTGGATACTACCAGTGATAGTAGGAACTGCAAATGCTGGAGAATCTGAGATAACAAGGTGTACAGCTAGATGAACACAGCAGTCCAAGCAGCATCATAGGAGCAGAAAGGCTGATGTTTCGGGTCTAGACCCTTCATGACCAGAAACGGAACTGGGCCAGCCATTTACATACTCAAGCTAGAAGATCAGGTTAGAGGCCGAGAATTCTCTGACAAATAACTCATTTCCTGTCTCTTTAATTTGTAGCTAACAACTACAAGGCATGTCAGCAATATGATAGAATGTCCAACAACTGTCAAAAAGCTCAACACCATCCAGGACAAAGCAGCCCAAGTGACTGGAACCCTATCTACTG
>NW_025967346.1:0-25000 GCF_021869965.1 Rhincodon typus
CATTAAACTCAAATTCCACCATCTGCTGTGGTGAGATTTGAACCTGTGTACCCAGAACATTATCTGGAACTCTGGATTAATAGTCTAGCGATGATACCACTTGACCATTGCCATCCTTTAAATTACACTGAACTGTATTTAAACAATATCCAAGTCAATAATCAAACATTTCGAGGAGGTTCAAACACTAAATACGGGAGTTTCCTACTTATGTTGATGTTGCTGGAGCAAAAGGACACGTGCTGCAGATTCAAAATCCTGTGTTACATGCTCACAGGACGACAGTCTGGCTTGTACTTTTCCTCTGCCAGTAAACTGGTTAGCCACTGTGAGTGTGCCTAATGGCAAAAGGCAAGTGGCTCGACAGACCAGGTAGGAATTTGTAAATGATTGCACTGCAATCCCAAAACCACAAACTTGCTTAACTCCAAACCTACTGTCACTTTCCACCAGCGACCACTCTTTGTTGTATTATTTTTGTATTCCTCAAACACCAGAATTCTAGAATCAGCTGAGGACCCCCTTTAGCTTCGGAAAGGGTTTAAAAAAAACTGTGGAATTGTAAATAAAGCCGTTCTGCTCGTTTTCATCAATCACAAGTACATTTTGTGTGGAGGTGTTGAGCAGAAATGTGGTTGGTAAAGATCAGGGGTTATCTTTACTGTGTTGCTATCATGTTATCTGTAGTAGCTGGTGATAGAGAAATGGTCATCTATTAAGAGCAGACTATTTGTTTAGCCTATTTGCACAGGAGAGGTGTAGCCCAGAGAACCACAGAAGAAACCCACTTCAATTGAAGGCAAATTTCCACAGGTTAAAAAAAAAGTCGGAGTTTAACAATGAAGTTTTTATTTAAAGGAATGAAGTCTGCTGTGGCAGAAATTTTTGGACAAACCCTTTTGTAAGCTCTGTAATGTTTTGTCAAATTGTCTTTCATGCCTGAGGAAAATCAATGCATGAATGATTTATTTCCAGACAGATATATGATCAGCTGAAGACTGGCTATAATGACAGTGACTATTTTCTTTAGCATCTTTTAGTACAGTCTTTAGCTGACACCTTGTGATGGAATTTCACTTTCTGCAGTGGGGAGCCATATTTGTTCTGCAAAACTCCACCACATTCAAAGAATTGATGTGCTACTCCTGCCTTGAGGCAGTTTCCATCAATTGGGAGCGACTAAGAGAAATTCAGCTCATGTCACAGACTGAAATGATACGTTGTGGATGCTGAATGGAGCAGTCCTCAAAAGCAGGCATGACAACTACGAGGCACGATTAACCCTGTCTCATTGTGTGAAACATCAGCCAGAAATCTTCCTCTGTAACCTATTATTTAGTATGATTGCTGCCTGTAGCCTTCGCTAACAATGCAATTCACTGGCTTCCATCTGGCAACAGGGGGGCCCAAAGTTATAACTTCCCAGCATTTCTTAAAGCTAGGGGACAAATATTGTGATGGCCATCAGGTATTGGAAATCATGCAGGAAGGAACACTGACCAAGGGAATGGTGAAACATAGCATAACGTGGAAGAGAGTGGGTTGTAAGGTTTTCTATTGGTCCCTGGGTGGAGGCTATTCCTACCACCTAGGTTCTGAGGTCTGCTATAGATATCAATGACACAAAACTCAAGATTTCACCCAAAACAACTACCCCTTATTATTTGATTTCTGTTAATACAACCACTAACAGCTCAATGATACTCACTTGTGCATGCTCGCTCCATGCTTTAGTTCCTGAGTGTCCCCCCCCAAGAATCAGACAGGACCAGGTAGTTGATCTGTCCTTGTCCATCTTCTTTCCAGATAGCTGACCATTGCCTCTGTTCTGATGATGCTGCTTTCCACAGGGTTGCCTCTGACTTGTTCTCCTCCTTCCTGAAGATTACTTCCATGCTGTGATTAGCTGGGTTTGATTTGTTCCTGCTGTCATCCTGTAGCCTGCCACACAAGATCACTCATTTTCCACCCCACCTGTTCCACCTTCTCTGCGGTTTCTGTCACCTCCAGCAGAATTCCACCACAAAACACATCTTCCAATCCCCACCCTTTTTCCCTCCTCCCTCCTCACTGTCCAAGATGTCTAACACATCTTCCAGGTGACACAGTGTTTCACTTGCTCTTTATTCAATCTAGTCTACTCCATTTGCTGCTCACAATGTGGTCTCCTTCAGCTTGGCAAGAACAAACATAGACTGGGTGACCACTTTGTGTAAACTCTGCTGTAAGAATGACCCTGACCCTCCCAGTTGCTTGCCATTTCAATACACTATCTTGTTGCCATGCCAACATTTCCATCCTAGGCCTGCTCTAGTGTTCCACTGAAGCTTTACACCATCTGCAGGAACCGGTCTCATTTTCCACTTGGAAACTTTACAGCCTTCAGGATTCAACAACGAGTTCAACAACATCAGAGCTTGTACATTATTCTCCATTTTGATATACTCCTACTCACCTACCCGTAAGTGTTCTGTTTGTACACAAAGCTGACCTAATTTCTCATATTTTAATCTGCTACTCACACCTATTTTGCATCTCTATTTATCTGTTATCACTATTAGCACGTCCAATGTCTTCCTATCTGGATATTCTCACCATCTGTTCCACTCCCTCCTCCCACAACTGTTTGTCAACAGCATAAAACCATCTTTTTCCTTTTGGTTCCAAAGAAGAGTCTTTGGGCTCTAAACGTTAACTTTATTTCTCTGTCCATAGGTATTGCCAGACTTGCTAAGTTTCTCTAGCACTTTCTATCTTTATTTCAGATTTCCAGTGTCTGCAGGATTTTGCTTTTATCCTCCTTCCTTGCCTTGCAGCAGCAACAGCCCAGAGTTCACCATGCTACAATAGGTTTGTGGTTCCCACCCTAACCCCACACACAACTTTTTGATTAGTCCATTTCTCCGATCCATACTTAGTCCATTTCTCCAATAGGAACAGTCCATTTTGGTCCAATTTCAACCCCATTACCATGTCTGAAACAGAAAGGTCCCAGCAGAACATAGCAAACTTCATTCCAGACATGTTTATTTTCATGAAAATTGGACTCTGTTCAAGGTTCAATGTAAGTTCATGTCCCATATTCCTCACTTGATCCATGTGATGACTTCAAACAACCATTGCATAGGCATAACAGCAAAAATCCACTTAACATTCTGCACGTTATATTAGTTATGGACAGGACAACATTAAACTGCAAGGAGAAAACCACAAGTATCCCTTGGCCTCTATCTAAGCAACCATGCAACATTAGCCCATCACCTTGACACAGCATCTGTATTGGTTATTAATGTATTTGTATAAATTGGCCTGTGGTATGTGTGGGCATGGGAGATGCAGCAAGAATTTTAACAAGGAAAGAATGTTGACAGTTAACTGTTCTTGTTGCATCTCCATGCCAATGATGACCCAACCAATCAGCATTCTGTATAAATCGGTGTCCCTATTTTCAAACCTGTAAGGGACTTGTGGTGTAATGGTGGTGTCCCTACCTCCAAGCCAGGAGGCCTGGGTTCAAGTCCCACCTGCACTAGACTTGTGTCATAACATCGCTGAACAGGTGGATTGGAAACTATCACATGTTTCTTGCATCATAGTTCTGGCAAAAGGCAAAAAAGCTTTGATTTCCTGTTGCCATGTATCAACATTCAGTGGTTCAATATAGTTGTTTATAATCATTACAAATTATTATTTTATAATCTGCTCAGACATGCTGTGACACACAGCCAGGACAAGTTGAACTTGAACTTGGGCCTCCTGGTTCAGAGGTGAGAACACTCCCACTTAACAGTTCACTATGTACAGATTGTTTTTTAAAAGAGAGTGAGTGAGGTTTAATTGACGCTTGCTGCTCAGAAGCTGTCCCCATCCCAACACCCCCAGAGAACATGCAATCATTACATTCATCACTTCCACTGGACCTGGGATAATCACCTATTGTAATCCCTGCACAACTGTTATTGATTTTGCAGCCTCCTGAGTTTAAATAATAATTAAAATAAAAAGTCTGCAACATAGCTGTTGATCTTATACTGCTTCCAATACAATGCAAAGTGTAGAGGCCCTCTGACATTAACTTCTGTTTGCTGCTGCCTTCAAAGTTGGTTAAATTAGTTTAATTTTACTATTGTGTTCAGATAATGTTTGTTACCTTGGGAGAGCAGACTTTCCTAAAGCAAAGGAGCTAACTGCATGCTCCCATTGTGGCTCAGTGACGCATCACTGGTATGAGCTATCTCACAACCCTGGTGAGACCAATTATAATTAAATTGTAACAAAATATCCAATTAATTATCTAGGTGACACCGTTAGTGACTGAAGCATTTGGGATATTTGGTATAAGGAGCAAGACACTACTTGGGGCTTTGAATAAATCACAGTTTATAGTTTATTTTCCCCAAACAAACACAAAATGACACGATAATTATTCAGTTCAATGAGCACAGGAAGCATTTTTTAACCATTCCTTTACCATCATATAAAAGTTTCCACCATGTGAAGAGTACTGTTTCTTGATACATTGTCCAATAATTTTATTTGGACTTTGGCTTCCAAGCAACTATAAACTAAGGGAGCTAAATTTCCCCTGGTGTAGCAAGTGAATGGGATAGTAACTGGTTAATCTATTTTTGATCATATGAGTTGAAGGAAGCCTATAGGCCAAGACACTGGAAGAACTTTTCTGACCTTTGTTGTGCTGTGGATTGGAATTATATCCAAATCAGTAGACAAACAGACCTTTAGATTAATGCCTCAACCAAGAAACAGCTCATCAAACAGTGCAGCATTCTCTTAGTATTGCAGTGATGTGGCCACTTTGAAAGAGATAATGTCATCATTGATCAAGGTGGGTGTCTAACCTAACCGCAGGAGATATTTCTGGTGTCCATGCAGCAACCCTGGCTGAACCATTGCTCCTGCAATGTGGATGGAACATCCATATGGCATTGAGTGTCAATTCTCCAACCCACAGGACTGCAGACGAGTGCTGCAAACCATTCAATGACCTGACCAGGGTAGGTGCACTAGCCGCACTCCCTTCTCTTTTTTTGGACCTTTTGGTACAAGAACACCCTTTACTTTTGAAAAGTGTCAATTGCACAGTTCACTCTTCACATTGCACACTGATTAAATTAGCTGTAATGTAATCTTACAACATGATTACTCACCTCTTCTATTAGCAGTTATTATCTAAGCACCTTCCTTTACTCAAAGCTTACTATTACCACATCTCCTATTTTAGCTTTCTCGTACCACCTTGTCCTTTTGTTGGTAACCTTCACATAATTCACTCATTTTTGCTTCAGGATCAAACTATGCTCGGTAAATGTGAAAGGCAGGCTATCAGAAAATGTCAATTACAACCTGAAGCTCCTCACAGTCCATGAGGAAAACCATGTGAAGTTCTTAGAGATGTTGGTCAAAGTCGAAGTCAGGGATATGCTGGCTTCAAGACATGTGACTGAACATGCCGACTCTTTTAGTTACTGTGAAATGCCCAGAGATAATTTCATGGCCTTTTCACGAATGAATGATTCTTGCCCTCCATATCTTCAGATACTCCGCAGGAATGGGGACAACAAGAAAAGGAAGAAGATGATAAGCACGACGTAAAATTAGAAGTAGGGCATTCAGTCTAACAAGTCTTCTCTGCCATTCAATGAGATCACAGCGGATCTGATAAATCTCACCTCTACTTTCCACCCTTTTTCCCCATTACTCTTGATTTCATTACTAATTAAAAATGTCTATCTCGGTCTTAAATATACTTAACAACCCAGTCCCTACTGGCCTCTATGGTAAAGAATTCCACAGAGTCACTACTCCTTGCAAGAAGAAATTTCTGCCCTTCCTTGTCCTAACTGGGTGACCCCTTACACTGAGATTATCGTCTCTGGTCTTAGAATCTCCCACCAGGGGATAACCACCTCTCTGCATCTACCTTGCCAAGTACCCTAATAATCTTATAAGTCTCAATAAGGTTTCCTTTCATTCTTTTAGAATCATAGAATCCCAACAGTGTGGAATCAGGCCATTCCGCCCATCGAGTCTACAATGACCCTCTGAAGAGCATCCCACCCAGACCCACCCCTTACCCCTGTAACCCTGCATTCCCCATGGCTAACCCCACTTAGCCTGCACATCCCTGGACATTATGGTCAATTTAGCATGGCCAATCCACCTAACCCACACTTTTTTAGACTTTGAGAGGAAACCAGAGCACCTGGAGGAAACCCAAACTCTAACAAATACAGGCCTAGCCTCCACAATCTGTCCTCATAAGGAAACCTCTCCATACTCAGAATCAAGCAAGTGAATATTCTATGCCTGGCTCTACTCTGATTATTGAAGACCAGCTGGATGTATGTTTCTTCCTCATTGAATTTTTCTTCTTCTGTTGAACCAAAGAGAATGCTTGCCACAGAATACAACCTGTAACAAGAACCTGCGTGTGATGAGACTATTGCACAGCAGGTACCACATCGCTCAAGCTGACCAGAAGACAATCCCACTCTTACCACCTGCCATAGGCATATTGGAATGACAGGGAGGTTCTGAACATACATTCCATGTCCATGACATGTTGGCTTGGGATTTGAATCTGGAGCTTCAGGCTCAGTGATTAAATTCTCCTCACTGCACCACAAGAAGTCCTCCTCATTGACCATGACACATGGAAGAGGAGGGAGAACATGATGAGGATCTGGTGGATGGGGACTAATGGTCCTATCTCATGTTCCTCTCCCCAAAGTCCTCAATGTCACCCTTTGCTCTCTCAATTCCACACAGCAGCTCAGATATTTTCCCCTGTGGAAAATTGGTGAGGGTGGGCCATTCAATGGTTCACAGAGAATGAAGAATGATGGAGACTGAGTGAGGATGTGCCATGTTTCCAGCAGAGATTAATAAGAAGATTGACCTTGACTTGAAGCCTGAGCAACTGAACTTATTGGAACTGCAATTAAAAAATGACTAAAGATATTCAAGGAGCATTGAACTATAATCAGCTTCTGATGTTGGTTTTTGACAAGGGATGATCTTACAGAAGTTTATAAAATCATGAAGGGCATAGTTAAGGTCAATAGCAACGGTCTTTTCCCTGGGGTGGGAGTGTTCAAAACTAGAAGATATAATTTTAAGGTAAGAGGAGAAAGGTTTAAAAGAGACCAGAGGGGCAGCTTTTTCACACAGAGGGTGGTTCGAATGTGGAACAAGGTGCCAGGGGAATAGGTAGAGACGAGGACGGTTGCAACACTTGAAAGATACTTGGACAGGTACATGAACAGGAAAGATTTAGAGGAATATGGGCCAAATACAGGACTAATTTAGTTTGAGAAACTTGGTTGGCACAGATAAGTTGAACCAAAGGGTCTGTTTCCATATTGTATGACTTTATGACACTATGACTATGACACTTGAGCTGGCAGCTTTCATTTTCAGCTACTTCAGGGAAGTTTCATTTCTTTTGAAGAGCTCAATGAAGACTGTAGCAGCAAGGTATCTGGTTGTAGAATGTCAAGGCCTTCAGAATCAAAGGGCTGCCATTATACTGTATAGCCCACTGAACAAGGAAGGATCAAGATGTTCATCCTTATTGGTGCCATGTTTTACTGGATGAGTTTGCAGTTGGTGAGTGAATCACTAGTACTTTCAAAATTGGAAAAGTGGGCAGAAGTGATGGGGAGGACCCAAACCTAATACTCTGGCATTTAAGTGCTCCTGAGATACTACGGTAATTGATCATCATTAATATGGTTAGCACAAATATACTGGGAAAAGAAGATGTGCTGAATTTATTTAATCAGCATATGTAGGTGTCAACATTAATTGCCCATTCCTAATTTCCATTGAGAAGATGGCCTTCTTCAAGCTTTGTTGACCACATGTAGGAGACCATCAACAATGCTGTTAGGAAGGGAGTTTCAGGATTTCGACAAGCAGCAGTGAAGGAGCAGGTGATATAGTTCTAAGTCAAGTTCACATGTGACTTTAGTCTACTGCCCTCTCCTTCCACCTGGTAGAGATTATGCATTTGTAAGGTGCTGTTTAAGGATACTTGGTGAGTTGCTGCAGTGCCCCTCATAGATGGAACACACACAGCTGCCATTTGGTGCCAGTGGAGGAAGCAATGAATTTTCAAGGCAGTGCATGGATGTCAAGCAGTGTACTGTTTTTCCCTGGAAGGTGTCAAGCTTTTTGGTGGTGTTGGAACTGGACCCGTTGTATGTGTGACTAAATCAAGTCTGAAACTCAATGTACGAAATGTTTGCTGCCACCACCATGCTTGGATCTATAGGTTCTGCTCAGTCAAGTGTAGAGAGTGAGATATAATTTTATCATATATCAATGACATTGATTTGATAGACATTGTTACAGACATTATGAGGATGACTTGGTCATTCAATCAAAAATCAATCAATCTTACTCCTAAACTGTTCTTCTCATAATCCATACAACATAATTAATGTGGCTGCTGCTCAGGACAAGCCTCATTATTAACCCTTTCAGACGCTCACACTCTTATGTAACATCTCCCCCAAGCTTTTTCCCTATAATCAATATTATACATGTGTTTATATAATTACATTTACCACTATTCCATATTACACCCTCCCACCAACATTTTGACTTTACAAATGCAAGTGATCATCAGGTTTCATGACTTTTCCTGAACAAGTTCTCTTTGGAATTTGAAGACTGTAGTTTGCTGAGTGACAGACTGTCACCTTGATTCTCTTCCTGATAGGATACGTTCCTTTAAACTGGAGGACCTTTAATCTCTTGGATTTCCTTTGCAGGGGGCCCCTTCCCTACTGAAACAGGCAGTTTTTTCTTTGCAGTATCTTGAATCATTGGATATTGGTGGTCCCTTCCTTAGAATTGGATACAATACATGTTCAATCTGGGTCAGCAGAATTTTATTCTTGGTCTTGCCATAGGTCTGTGTTGAACTATGTGACCGTTTACTTCAAGTTGTTGAGTGCTTCGGACATTTCATTTGCCTTCAGCAACTACATTACTGGTGACACCAATAAGCTCTTTTCCTCAAGTTCTGCTATTTGAAGACTGCTTCTTGCTTGATATGATCTTTGTCAAAGTTACTGATGTTCCTAGGTGGGAAGATAAGGAAGTCAAATATTCTGCTTGAATTTGTCTCTTCCAAGCCACCTCAGCATCTAACGTCAGTGTCTTAAATTTGTTTTGTCCAAGAAGTCCAATTCTGTGTTCAATTTGGCCCACCTCTGAAATTAAATCTTGCTGGCAATTTTAGTCCTATTTCATGCTTCTTTAAGATTATTATTTATTTTCATGCTTAAAAGGCCTTTAATATGCAGTAATAACTCTGTGCTACTATACTGGAAGGCATTTCGTGTTTACTGGCCAGAATGGATGATTCCCCCCTTTTGTGGCTAAAATGGAGGATACCTAACTTTAATGGTTAAAGTAGATAAATTTCACCTTTTCCAAGTTCCTCTCAATAAATCCTGTTCGTGCAGTCTTAATAAATGATTCCTGTTTCCTTAATGGTTTTACTGAACAAATCCCATTGTCTGTAGTTTTAATAAATGATGCTTGCTTTAGTCATAGTTAACTAAATGACTCCTGCTACTTACTAATAGATGAATTCTTCTTCTTCAGCAATTTTGTTTCTGTATGATTCCTGTTAACCAATCCCTGCTCCAGTTTAAATAATTGCTTCCTGCCTTTACCATGGTATTAATGAGGAATATCTTCCATTTCTATGCCTTTGCAAAGTCTCCTATGTTTTTCCATGAGATTAGGGTGACTGAAGCTTTTCTTTCTGCCCCCTTATTGCTTTAATTTTGACTTCATGATGTCTTCACATCTGTGATCTCAGTTTAAGTTGCTTTTGGAACTCTTGATTTCCCTTACTGCAGCTGTATGGTGATACCTGCCTGTTGTAGTGGTGACACTCAATTTGAGCTGTAAGTGTTCTCCTTGCTTTTCACTTTTCCAGTCTGCAATCCTGAGCCATTTTTAAAAAGCTTTCTCTTGCCCACCAGTGTTGTTAACTTTACTCATGGAGTCTCTTAAATCATAGTGTCTCTACGGTGCAGTAAGAGGCCATTCAGCTAATCAAATCTGAAGAGCATCCCACCCTACACCCACACTCCCACCCCCACCACATTCTTGTAACTCGGCATTTACAATGGCTAACCCATCTTGCCTGTGCAATTTATTTTTAAGCATGGCCAATCCACCTGACCTGCACATCTTTGGATTGTGGGAGGAAACCAGAGCATATGGAGGAAACCCACACAGACATCGGGAGGACATGCAAACTCCACACAAACTGTAACCCAAGGCTGGAATTGAACCTAGGTCCCTGGTATCTAGAGGCAGCAGTGTTAACCATTGTGCCACCATGCCACCATACCACCCTTATCCATTTGCTTTTTGACTGAATCACTGGTTTGGGACTGTCGGTACAGATCATTGGAACATAATGCAGTCTGTATCTGCTTTAGAATAACTAATACCCCTTCTGCAGGAGTTCCGAACAATCCTGCTGCAGTGTGTCTCTTACCAAGTTTGAAATGCTTACACCATTGACTGAAAATGCTTTGTTGTTGAATCTTGCTATGAGGTTAAGATTCATCCCTGATTTTCTGATAGCTTTAAGTGGCCTGCTCATCAAGACAAAGTCTGAAAATACATAAGGCAGCTCATGGAATCTGCATTGCTGCTCACCATGCGGTATATGCAGCAAAATCAATTCTGCAACTCAGCATGTCGTAGGTTTGCTGCCACCTTCTGCTTTAAATATAGACAAGGCCTCCTTGGTCGAGCTTGATACGGGAAACCAACCTAATAATATAAGCAGAAGAGGCTATTTTATTGAACGAGTTGCATGTTAGCAACTAGTCACAGGTTACATTGATGTGACAGATGTTGGGACAGAAACAATGAGGACAACCTGGATGTACTCTTCCAAGATTCCAGCTGTTCTTCCCACTTGTCCATATGTAAGAAACTCCCAATGTTAAACCTTTCAGACCTTTACGTCTTCATACAACAGCACCCTTATTTCTGTTCACCACATTGGGACCACAGCAGGCTGTTTAGCGCCTGTAAAACAGGTACTGAGCAGAATGTTTAGACCCTACTTTCCCAATGGATATAGAAGCCATCTGTTATGGGGCAGATCATTTATCAAATGGACGGGTACAGATTCCATCCTAACAATGTTCATTACTGTTCATTTGTGTAATAATAAGGAAATTAGCCATTGTTCACAAAGGCCCATGAGCATAGAGAGAGACAATTGGTTCTATATAATTTGAGAGCAATGTGGCGAAGTAAGTGTGAGTTAAGGTGAAGATGTGGACCTTCAAGAGCTATTGAAGTCAGTATAGGGTTTGAACTCATAGCTGAAGCATTATTCTAAATCATACTGCAGCTGTATAGTTAACTGCGTTAATCTATTCTTATTGTCTAAGTATGCAGTGTACAATGTTTTAACATTGTTGCTAAGTTGTAAAAATTACAGACTGCATGAATATCTTAAAAGTTTCAAATGATTGGGTCAGAGTAAGATTTAATTAATTGTAAATGAATTGTAATTAATTGTAAGTAATTGCAATGTCTTAATTAATTATAATTAATTGCCCTTCAAAAGATAGCACTTTTAGCTACAATAAGGGAAATCACTTGTGACTAAATATTTTTCTTACAGGGGGCAGTGTTGAAGTTCAGTTCAGCATCATCGTCACACGTTCAGCATTGTAAAAAAATTGCAAAATCATTGCAAACATTACCTTAAACTACTTAACATTTTCCTTACTGCTTTAATTGATGATTTACCATTGGTGTGGTAAAGCCTGTGATTAACCTACAGTCCAAATGTTAATAATGTCAAAATTATATTGAACTAACCAAAATAAAAGTGTATGCACTAGTAATGGCTCATTTGAGGGACGCTAATGATCATTTTAAATGTTAATTCTGTATCAGTTCATCTTAGCTGAAGGTGCAAAGGTTAAAGAAAATCTGTAGCCCCATTCAGTTCCTGCCAATCCACCAAACTCTTGATATTGACAAGATGCTTTTTTTCAACGGAGTACAGAATGCTCTGATGCAGAAAGCAATCCGTCACAGGTGGGAAACACTTGCATGTCTGCCTAAGGGTTGCAATTCATTTCCCAGTTGTTAGGATCTGCCAGCTCGGCTTACTGTTTGCTTTTGCTCCTGATGTTTGTTAAACGGGGAACATCTGAAAGGAGAAAAAGGCGTACAGCCAACTTATTCTCATTTGTTTAGAAACATGCACCGCCTACCTTGTTAAACATACCTTGCAGCGTTCCTTAAGTATGCCATTATGATGAATGTGTTAGACGAACTGAGCCTCATCATATCATCTGCTCGTGATGAAATGTTAAAACGTGAAGAAAAAAATGATGATTGTTAAATACAGGATTATTTAGAGGGGTAGATAACTCCCCGGAGGTATCAGATATCGAAAGTGAAAACGAAATACATAGAATGTGCTGGCAAGCTATTCCCCACTGGGCTACGTGTATTGAAGCACAGGTTTACAAACTTGTTAAATGTAATACAGAGGAAATCTGCTATTCAAGTGAACAATTACAACAATGTTTATTTTCCTTTTTTTTGCTGCCGTTATAACATTTAGTCACCTTAGGAGACCAGTTTTATAGATAATAGGATAAACAACTCATTTGATTAAAATAGTTTGCACTTTCTCTACATCAACCAGCAGAAAGTCATCGTGGAGCCAGTGACCTCTTTAAAGTGATTGTTAATCTCTCACACTGTCACTGTGCGTCTGCAGTGAGGGCAACTGTATCCTTCAGTAATATGTAGGCAATTGCTCTAGACAGATTACGTATCCTCCAAAATATGCCAAAGTATTGAATTCAAATAAAATATTAAAACATTCTGCTAATTATTGCACAAAAAGCAAACTAGAAAGATCTTGCCAGTACGCCGTAGTTATGATCAAAAGAGCAGGAGCAAAATCTAAAATCATTGAAAGCTTTTACTGGAAGCAACTTTAATATTCATCAGCTGATATTTCCTAAAGGAGACCTGAATGTGAATGTGAAGCAAAGAGCAGAAGGCACATCTCATTTTTCAAAGGGTAACAGTGTTTGGTTGTAATTTGCAAGGTACATTTACACTTTTCGTTTGCGCTGATGCTAAATTTGTGGTGTAAATCCTGAGCTGTTCTGATGAAATGCAAAGTCATTTCTGAAACACTGCAGAACATTATTAATTCTTCAGAAAACTACAATTTAGAAATCTCTTAAAGCCCTGAAGTGGTATCGTATCCAGAACCTACGGGAGATTGAGGATAGGATTCCCACACTGCAACAATCTGGATTTGTAGCACAGGAGAGACAGCATTAGTATGTGATCAGTTATTTGCTGAGAACGGCATGGAGCTTATACAGTCTTATTGATTTTTAGATTGCAGTACTGATCATCATGTTTAACATCACGATGCCTATTTTATGGGCACAACCATAATCAGTTCAATATCACAGAGGCCCAGACCTAACAGGATTCTTTGGCTAAATTGCATAGAGCATTTTTTTCGCTGTCCCTGGCAGCTGTCTGAAATGAGAACAAACCTCATTTTAGTCTTCAAAAGGAGCCTCTAAACTAAATTTCAAATCCAGATTGCTAAATTGGTTTGCCCCAGAATTTTGAACTTGCTTTGTCCTTGCCCTAGAAGCTGTGATGCATTAGCCCTAGCTCTCATTTGAATAGCTTAACCCATTGGTTACCAAAATGGAAAGGCACTACTGGAGACCATTGAAAATGGATGATAGCCTGGAAGATTCTCATATGTTGTGTAGTTGGACTCTACAAGACTCTATACAAACAACTGTAGGCCATTGCTAGCCTGGGTCTGGCCCATCCCAATTGTTTGCACTCTTCGATTTCCAGACTTAATTATGGACATTGGGAAGGTTTGAAATCAGTAAGTCCCTATCAGCTGAGTTAACTGAGCTTAAGCAGCAGTGTGGCTCAGCGATCAGCACTGCTGCCTCTCAGTGCTCGAGACCTGGGTTCAATTCTACCCTTGGGCAACTGTTTACGTGGAGATAACACATTCTCCCTGTGTCTGTGTGAGTTTCCTCTGGGTGCTCCAGTTTCCTCCCATAGTCCAGAGATGTGCAGGTTAGGTGGACTGGACAGGCTAAATTGCCCATTGTGTACAGGGATATGCAGGATTAGGTAGATTTGCCATGGGAAATGCAAGGATAGGGTAGGTGGATGGGTCTGGGTAGGATGCTCTTTGGAGGGTTGTTGTTGGCTTGATGGGCCGAATGGTCTAATTCTGCACTGTAGGAATTTTATAATTCTACCTTGCAGGTGCTTGAATATCCAGAGCTTTCATTATTTATTATGGTGAGATGCAAGGACAGGTTGGTTTAGTTCTATCTGTTGCAGTGCCTCACCAGAACTGGCTGTGGTTTTGGGTCTAAGGTATTCTATCTCTATAACAACGGCTCAACTTGATAGCAGAACAGAACTATACTTGCACTGACGTCAGTTTAACAGAGGAAATTATTCTAAAACTTGTTGGATTATCAATGTGATTGGAAATTCATAACAAAGTTAGTCGTGTATATTCTAACCATCGAAAGACATTAGTGGTTAAAAAGTCACTTCTGTCAACTGTTAACAATGATTTGCAACGAGGGAATAAGTTTAACATTATAAGTTGAAGTTTGAGACTGAGTCACAGAAAGAAAGTTTAGGGAAATGACCAAGAGCTTAATAAGGAGGTAGGTTTTAAATTGTGTTTTAAACAAGGAGAGCTGCTATTGGTGCAGGGTAGGAAATGAATAGCAGCGTTCTGGACATCCTTGCTTTTTGTTTGCACCTTGATACATTTTATTTGTTTGGAACATCTACAAAAATGCACAGTACGCACCTATATACAGAAAACAGCAAGCAAATTAGAGCGAGACCAGCTAATTTTTGAGAGAATTTTGTACTCGTGTTGAATTGAACGCCTGTGTTTACGAGTGGACAGCTTTCAGATGTGGAATTAAGAAAGGCATGGATGAAGGAGCAAAGGCAGTGACAAAAATGGAAATTGCTGGAGAAACTCAGCAGATCTGGCAGCATCAACAACAAAAAACAGAATTTGCTGGAAAAGCTCAGCAGGTCTGACAGCATCTGTGAAGAAAAAAATCAGAGTTAGTGTTTCAGGTCTGGTGACCCTTCCTCAGAACTGATTGTAGCTGGGAAAATGTCAGTTTATATGCAGAAAAAAGGGAGGGGGTTGGGGGAGTGAGTAAACGAAAGGAAAGAGCCCGAGGAGGGAGAAGAGCAGTTGGATAGACAAAGGAGTTGCTAACGATCAGGCTGGGAGGGTGAATAGTTGTTAATGGGGACTGTTAGTGACTAATAACAGGGGGTGTGTAATGGCAGGCTATGTGGTAACAATGTCTGGTGTGTGGGGTAGGGGCCTAGGTCTTGGGAGAGTTTTGACCTTAAAATTATTGAACTCAATATTGAGTCCAGAGGGCTGCAGGGTCCCCAAGCAGAAAATGAGGTGTTGTTCTTCCAGCTTATGCTGAGCTTCGCTGGAACACTGCAGCAAGCGGGAGACAGAAATGTTGGCCAGGGAGCAGGGTGGTGCGTTAAAGTGGCAGGCAACAGGTAGCTCAGGGTCTTTTTTGCGAGCAGAAAGCAGATGTTCTGCGAAGCAGTCGCCAAGCCTACGCTTCATTTCCCCAATGTAGAGGAGACTACATTGTGAGCAGCGAATGCAGTAGACTAGATTCTGGGAAGTGCAGGTAAAGTGTTGCTTCACCTGGAAGGTATGTTTGGGCCCTTGGATAGTGGGGAGGGAGGTGGTAAATGGGCAGATTTTGCACATTCACCGATTGCAGGGGAAGGTGCCGTGGGGCTGTGGAGTGGTGTTGGGGGTGAAGGAAGAGTGGACCAGTGTGTCCCAGAGGGAACGGTCCCTGCGGAAGGCGGACAAGGGAAGTCGGGGGAGGGGAATATGTGTCTAGTGGTGGCATCTCGCTGGAGGTGGCGGAAATGGTGTCTGATGATCTTCTGGATGTGGATGCTGGTGGGATGGTAGGTAAGGACAAGGGGAACCCTATCGCTTTTGCAGGAGGGAAGAGAAGGGGTGAGGGAGGAAGTGCAGGAAATGGGTTGGACCAGGTTGAGGTCCCTGTCAACAACGGCTCAGATGCTCCCTTGTCGAAGTTGGCCTCCTTTGAACATATGCGACAGAGATGGAGGAACTGAGAGAATGGGATGGAGTCTTTACAGGAAGCAGGGTGTGAGGATGTATAGTTCAGGTAGCTGTGAGAGTCAGTGGGTTTGTAGTGGATATTAGTGGCCAGTCTATCCCCAGAAATGGAAACAGAGCTGTCGAGGAAGGGAAGGGAGGAGTCAGAGATAGACTAGGTGAAAGTGAGGGCAGGGTTGAAATTGGAAGTGAAATTGATGACCTTTTCCAATTCCGGAAGAGAGAGGGAAACAGCACCGATGATATCATCGATGTATCGGAGATAGAGTTGTGGATGGGGGCCAGAGTAGGACTAGAATAAGGAATGTTCCATGTACCCCATGAAGAGACAGTTATTACTGGGAGCCATGCTGGTACCCATGGCCACCCCTCTTACCTGAAGAAAATGAGAGGAGATAAAAGAGAAGTTGTTGAGGGTGAGGACAAGCTTGGCCAAGTGGAGGAGGGTGCTGGTGGGTGGGGATGGTTCAGGTCTTTGCTCCAGGAAGAAGCGGAGACCCCTAAGACCGTCCTGGTGGGGAATGGATGTGTAAAGGGATTGCACATCCATTGTAAAGTGGAGGTGGCTGGAACATGCAAACTGGAAGTTTTGAAACTGGCGTAAAGCGTTAGAGGAGTCAGGATGTACATGGGCAGGGGATTGGATCGGGGGGAGAAGACTGAGTCAAGGTAGGAAGAGATGAGTTCTGTGGGGCATGAGCAGGCTGAAACAATGGGTCTGTCCAGACAGTTCTGTTTGTGGATTTTTGGCAGGAGGTAGAAGCGAGCTGTGCAGGCCTGTGCGACTATCAGCTTGGAAACAGTGAGAGGGAAGTCACCAGAAGAAATGAGATCAGTTACCGTAGTAGGTACAATGGCCTGATGTGTCATGGTGGGATTATGGTCCAGGGGAAGATAGGAGGAGGTATCTGAGAGCTGGTGCTCAGCCTCTGCAAGGTAGAGGTCAGTACGGCAGACTGCAACAGCAACCACCCTTATCGGCAAGCTTAATAAGAAAGTCAGGGTTGGATCTGAGTGCACAGAGTGCAGTCAGTTTGGAGGGAGATAGTTGGATTTGGTGAGTGGGTGGGCAGAGAAATTGAGGCGAACAATATCATGTCGACAGTTCTCAATGAACAGATTGAGCACAGGTAAAAGGCCGGAGAGGGGGTCTAGGTGGAGGGAGAGTGTTGGAACTGGGCGAAGGGGTCTGTGGGACAGGAGAGGATTCTTGTCGAAAGAAATGGGCACGGAGGCGAAGACGGCGGAAGAAGAGTTCGGCGTCATGTCGTGCCCGAAATTCGTTAAGGTGGGAACGCAGAGGGATAAAGCTGAGGCCTTTGCTGAGTACGGAGCGTTCAATTCTTTCGGTTTTTAGATCTTGCAGCATCTTTGGACAGAAGCAGTGTTCTGGAGAAAGGTCACTTGACCCAAAACCTTAACTCTGCTTTCTCTTCAAAGATGCTGCTAGACCTGCTGAGTTGCTCAAGCAAATTCTATTTCTGCTTCAGCAATTTCTATTTTCTATTTTCAGTATCCACTATTCTTTGTTTTATCTGAGAGCTAAGGCAGGGTTAGAGTCAGTAACTATTAATAAGACATCTTAGTGATGGCACAGATATAGGTACGTGGTCATCTCAAGGTTAACTACAACATAAGCTCCAAACGGTTTGGTTCAACCGCAGACTCTTGCAAAGAAGCATGATGGAATCCGTGATTAGGAAGCCTAGTATGCAGTAGGGACTTAAACAATGGCCTCAGCCTTCCCAATGCTCATTGAAAAAAAAATTTCTGCTTGCGTTCCTGGATGTCACACAACCAACCTGACAACTTAGCAACACTGGAATGGTCAACTGCATCAACATACAAGAAATTGTCAGGTACTGCGAAGACAGGACTTCACAACTGTCACATGCACAATGTAGAGGGTCAGTTCTAGGATATTTCCTTCAGAAAGGCACCATTGATGTTGCAACTGTGAACCTTCCATGTCAACTGGAAGAGGATATTTTGATAAATCGGGAATGTGTCTTGCCAATACTGAGATGGCTGGCAAAGATGGTTGCCGTCTGCACATGTGCAGATGGCACCAGTGATTTTACACCCCCGTGAAAGAGCCTTCTTCACTAGGCTGTGTATGTATGGATGATGTCAGGTACACACATGCATATACATAATTAAGAGGGAGCATTCCCAGTACTGGTTTTGGGACTGTGACTAATTCCAACCTAATCAAAGTCAATCCACTTGCAGATTTTGTGATTTTTAAAGCTTTTCAGGGAGGGCGATGTTCGTTGTTAGGTAAATACGGCCTTGATAAGTATGAGATACTTGAGTCACTCCACTATATAGTTTGGCTATAAATACAACATGGGATCACAGACCAGTTTGAGATAGGAAAGAATGTTTGTCTAGCATTAATTGGGCCCAGGTTTATTGTGGAAGTGGGGATAGAATGGGGGGTAAGAATGGCTATTACGGTTACATTGTCCAAACATAGACACGCACGGAAATTTCTAGAGGCATGGTTCTCAACTCATAATGCAATCAACAAACATAGAATTGGATCCCATATACAAACCCATTGAGATCAAAGCCACAAATGACACTACTCACCATAACAGACCAGACAGTATAAATTCCAAGTGGAGTAGAACAACATTGCTTCATCGGAGGCTTCACTGATAATGTCACCGAGCATGGTGTTGAAACGTCTGAACGAAAACAAGCCATCTCGGCGAGCACATCAACAACCTCACCTCTTTAAGTTGAGTTCCTCAGGTCTAAGGAGATTGCTTGGGGAGAGGGGGGTGGTGGTCACCATGTTGAGGGCGGGGTTTTTCAGAGAGTTTGGTTGAGGGAGACATCTTAGGGGGCAAGGTCAAATTTATTGGGAGGAGAAATCAGGGAGCTATGTGTGGCAGAGAGCCCAACAAGGGCAACAAGTTGAACTTTCACAAGACCTTCATAATGTCCAAAGGCACTTTACAGGAATATTTACAGTTAGTAACCAAACAAGTAAAGAGATGTTGGATGGATTCATAGAGATGGATTTTATGCAGTATCTTAAAACAGGAGGGAGAGAGAGGTAGAGACATGAAGATGTTCTGGGAGGGAATTAGGATCCTAGGGCCTTGGCAGCTGAAGGCCCGGCCACTAGTGACCAAGCGATTAAAAGCAGTTATGAACAGCAAAGGGTGACTGAGAGGGAGAGACATCACTTCAGCACCCATGTGAGAGCCTGGAAGATGTCAGCTGCTCTGAAGAGCAGATTGTCATGGGCCTGATATCAAGGAGTCCTTAAGCCCCAAATATTACATCACAGCAGTGCTTCCCTCCCTCCCTCCTCCTCTAACCAAAGCAAAAAGGGGGAGAGAGATGGGCTGTTAGAAAATTTGCTGGTAGCAGAGTGAATAGTAAAGCTTTGGTCCAAGAGGCTTCGGTGAGTAGTGGCTCAGCAAAAAGCACAGGTAAGGTCAGGTAAAGTTTTTTTTAACTTTCCCCTTTAGTCTTGGCGCAGTTGAGATGGTAGTTAGGACAGTGGCATGCTCCTGCAGGATGTGGGAGCTCAGGGAGACTTCGATCATCCCTGGTGACTACATCTGTGGGAAACGCACCCAGTTGCAGCTCCTGGGAGACCGTGTTAGGGAGCTGGAGCTGGATGCACTCAGGATCATCCGAGATGCTGAAGGCATCATAGATAAGAGTTTTAGTGAGGTGGTCGCACCTAAGGTGCAGGCACAGAGTAGCTGGGTGACTACCAGGAAAGGTAAAGGGAATAGGGAAACAGTGCAGGAATCCCCTGTGGCCATTCCCTTCGAAAACAAATACTCCATTTTGGATACTGTTGGGGTGGGTGGTTTGACAGTTCAGGGGAAAGCAGCATTAGCCAGGTCGGTGGCACTACGACTGGCTCTGGGGCACAGGGGGAAAGGGTAAAGGTAAATAGGACTTTAGTGATAGGACACTCAATAGTTAGGGGGACAGACCGGAGATTCTGTAGCTGCAGACAGGAATCCAGGATGGTGTGTTGCTTCCCAGGTGCCAGGGTCCAGGATGTCTCATAGTGGCTGCAGAACATTCTCAAGGGGGAGGGTTAGCAGCCAGAAGTGATTGTGCATATTGTCACAAATGACATAGGTAGAAATAGGGACAAGGTCCTGCAAAGTGATTATGGAGAGCTAGGAAAAAAGGTTAAAAACCAGGACTTCAATGGTGGTAACCTCCAGATTACTTCCAGTGCTAGTGAGGGTAAGAGCGGGAGGATATGGCAGATAAATGCGTGGCTAAATAATTGGTGCAGGGGGCAGGGATTCAGATTCTTAGATTGTTGGGATCTTTTCTGGGGCAGAGATGACCTGTTCAAGAGAGACGGTTGCACCTGAGCCAAAGTGGGGCCAATATCTTCATGGGCAGATTTGCTAGTGCTACCAGGGAGGGTTTAAACTAGGTTGGCGGGGTGGGGGTGTGGGTTTGGGTGGGGGGGGAGGTGGTGGTTGTGGGATCCTCAGTAGCAAGGAGTTAAGTGTGAGGCTGGAAGGAGATACAGTAATCAGAAATAGCAAGTTGAAGAGACAGGTCAGGCTGGAACATGACAGGAAGTGAGGAATGCCAGTTGGATTAAATTGCATCTATTTCAATGCAAGAGGGCTGACAGGTAAGGCTGATGAACTCAGGGCATGGGTAGGTACCGCTGGATATTATAGCTGTTACAGAAACATGGCTAAGGGAGGGACAGGACTGGCAGCTTAATGTGCCAGGGTACAGGTGCTTTAGGCAAAACAGAGATGGAGGAAGAGTTGCATTTTTGATTAAGGGGAGTATCACAGCGGTAGTCAGAGAGAAATAACTGCGGGATCATTCACTGAAGCCTTGTGGGTGAATCTAATAATCCTTAACTCCAGATATTTATTGAATTCAAATTCCACCATCTGCCATAGCAGGGTTTGAACCCAGGTCCTCAGGACATTATCTAGTCTCCAGCTTAACAGTCCAGCAATAATACCACTAGGCCATTGCCTTCCCTGCACATGATTCTCTGAAAGGGGAGTCACAGGTAGACAGGGCAGTGAAGAAGGCTTTTGGCACACTGAGCTTCATCAGTCAGGGAAATTAGTATAGAAATTGGGAAGTTATGTTGCAATTGTACAGGACATTGGTGAGGCTGCACTTGGAGTACTGTGTTCAGTTTTGGTCACCTTGCTATAGGAAGGATGTTATTAAACTGGAAAGAATGCAGAAGAAATTTACAAGGAGGTTGCCAGGACTCAGGGGACCGAGTTATAGGGAGAGATTGGACAAGCTAAGACGTTTTCCTTTGGACTGTAGGAGACTGAGGGGAGTATCTCATAGGAGTATATAAGATCATGACAGGCATGGATAGGATGAATACACTCAGGCTTTTTCCCAGGGTTGGGGCATTGAGGACGAGAGGACATCAGTTTAAGGTAAGAGGTGAAAGAAAAATTAGAACCTGAGGGGCAACTTTTTTACACAGAGGGTGGTACGCATATGGAATGAGCTGCCAGCAGAAGTGGTTGCGATGCGTATGTTAACAACATTTAAAAGGCATTTGGACAAATACATGGATAGGAAAGGTTTAGAAGGATATGGGCCAAGTGCAGGGAAATTGGGGTAGCGTGGATGGATATTTTGGTCAGCATGGGCCAGTTTGGGTCGAAGGGCATGTCTCCACGCTGCAGGACTCTATGACTCCAAAAGACCAGAATTAGAGAAGCACGGCTATCTCGGATAGTGTATCATGGGGTGAGGAATTGCTGACATTTCAGATATGGGGACACAGAGAGATCAGTTGAAGGCTGCAGAGTTTGGGGTCTTAGCAGTTTTGTTTAAGGATTCAAAGTTGTGGAGAGGTGGGGGCTGATCAATGGTGCTGGAAACAATCCTGTGTTTTTTGGACCACATGCAATGCTGGGAGCAGGCCATTCATGCCTCCATTCAGCAACTGTTTCTCAAGGTTTGAGGCAACTGGTTCACAGACGATAAGTCTGAACCATAATGGAACAAAACAGTACTTTGCAAAAAATTGAGATGACAAAGGAGTGAGAAAAGCCATTCAGATGACTACAAGAGAGAATCTTTTCAAACACTGAAGAGGAACAATTTCAACATGCAAAATTTCAGTGTGATACTAACAAATTCATGACGTCGTTAATGCAGTTCATGGATAAGGTGAATGACAAGGGTCTTTTCCCTAAGGTGGGGGAGTTCAAAACTAGGGGCATTTTTTTAAGGTGAGAGGAGAAAGTTTTAAAAAGGGCATGAGGGGCAACTTATTCACAAAGAGAGTGGTTCATGTGTGGAATGAACTGCCAGAGAAAGCAATGGATAAAGATACAATTACAACATCTAAGACATTTGGATATGGTCATGAAGAATAATGGTTTGGAAGGATATGAGCCAACTGCAGGCAGGTGGGGCTAGTTTAGTTTGGGAACGTGGTTGGCATGGACTGGTTGGATCGAAGGGTTTGTTTCTGCGCTGTTTATAACTCTATGACTCTACCAAAGCTGGAGGAGAATGTGTATTTAACTAAAGCCCCGCTGAGTCTGATTGAAGGGGTATGATACTGGCTGTTTCTACCTTTGAGATGACAGGCCCTCATTTTATTACATTTGGGGAATAAACAACTTCCTTTACTGTTCCCAGTATATGCAGTGGAGACAATTTGATGTTGGTGTGGGCTCAAAAGTCCTTACCCTGCTCAATGTTTCCAGATCAAACTGTGGAAGGCTTTCAAGAACATCCAAATTACGATCAATCTAGCTCTAGCCAGTGCTGATGGCAATCTGAACGTCTGTTAATTCATTACATAGATATTCCCAACTGCCAAAGTGTTTTATGAACTAAACCAACAGTGACAGCGTATCGTAAATCAGCCCCCATATTGGTTCAAACTGTCTATAAAAATATACCGAATCATTGTCAAGCAGAATTCCAAAATAAATGCTAAGGTCATGAATAGAGCACTGCTGGCCTGCCTGTGCTGATTACCACTTAATCAAATGGTCCTTTCAGGTTTTGATGCATTGAATATTATGCCGCTGTCAACGTCTAAAACTACATTCTGTTTGGGTAACCTACTAATATCCCTGAAGATGAGAACAAGAAACTTGTTTGAATTTTGTCTGCAATTTTTATCTTGCACTTCCAAAACACATGGAAAAGGAAGTCAAGGAGGGTGTTTCCTCCAACTTCAGGGGCAGTTCCCATCGAGAATCAATCTTGTGCTCTGTGATGGGGATAACTGAATTCTGCAAACTGATGTTAATGCTAATGGGAACACTGATGATCTAACCATGCAGGAAAATTCTATTAGAATGACATTACTTGTGCTTGACATCAAAGGTGCTTAAACTTGGATACAGTATTAAGGATGACAAATATGTTTTAAAATAGTCAAGCTTATTAAATTTTGTTTGCTCTGAATTATGATTCCAAATTAAAAATATTGAGAAGACACTCACTTGAAACCTTCGAGCACTGTGGAACAGATGCTACCTGCTGAGTGTTTGTTAGCTTTTTCCACAGCATTGTAAAGGTCTACAGAGCAATGGGAGGACATTCAGCTCATTGTGTCTGTACTGTCCCTTTGCTACAACAATCCAAATCTAATTACATTGTTCTGCTTTTCCCGAGAGCAATGTGTGTTTTCCACATGGATGATCCTACAACGATATTTGTACAAGCAGCATGATCATTAATTGAATAACCTCCTCCAATACCTTGAGAACCTAGCTTTCTTCTGTAAAACTTTTATGGTGTCTTCATCTTAAGTTTGTCACTGCTATATTTTGGGTCAAACATATTAGTGCATGACATAGGAGTTAAAGACCTAATTTTTAGTGGCTGTATTTTGCTTTTGGATCTAGTTTCTAATTGCCAGATAAATAAAAGCAATTCAGAAACTCAGGCTCAGTTTAATAGGTTTACTTCATCATTGGTGAGAATTTACTCTGCTTGTGTGCACATCAATGGTATACAAACTATTTATCTATATTTCTCGCTTGGATTGCCCAATAGTGCAATTCTACTGACACTTTGTATATTGAGATGACAAATTCTGGGAGATTTTTATGACTTACTTTTTTCTTCAGAAGTATTAGTTTGAGACATCATCAAATATGCCACTTTTCCGTGTCCTATCTGCACCAAATTTACATTGTATGAATGCTATTAATTAGCGTTGGTGGGTGAGATTACAGTGCAGACATTAAAAGTGTTATTCCCAGAAGCCAATTGTGGATTATCATTAGCTAGCTAAATTTGCACTGATAAGGTCACAATCATTAATCATCACTCATCAGATTACCATTAAAACATCTCATGCTACGCTTTTGCATTTCTGCATGATAAAATATTGATTTATGATGCCTACCTTTGACATCTGCCTTCAAAGTAAATGTGCTTTGGGTTGTTGGTCTTGGATTATGTAATCAAATCTCCTTGATACAGGATTCATTGTCTGTGGTTTCTAATTCAGATTTTGATGTCAATATGTCCTTTATTAACCCTGGCTGAGAACTTGTTAATCTTTGGAATCCCTGAAGATGTGCCAGATTTTGGATCTGTCGCTATTTGCTTCCTTGCAATTATCATCATGATATAAACGTTGTTATTTCATTATCTGACCCCATCATGTTAGCAAATTTTGGAAGGTTACTGCATGCAACAATGGAAAAAAGACATCCTTGGAAATGGCAATTTGTTGTACTTGGAAAGACCCCTGGT
>NW_025967347.1:0-25000 GCF_021869965.1 Rhincodon typus
TGACTGAAAATGATCGAAAATCACAAACACTGACATTTCTGCATCTATTTGTATATTCCCAACATATATATCAGATATTGTTTCTTATTATATAATATATTTAACTCAGCTTCATAATGATATCTCTGATAGTCCTTAGATCAGCGCATGTTACACATCAGTACCAAAAATTGTTTGAGATCCTATTGTAAAGCACTAAAGCAAAGCTAATGTTTTTACTAGCATCCCAAAACTGGGATCAATTCATTCCGAAAGTGCATTCCAATATACTATTCTCTAATATACACATTCATATAGAATTCATTTGGGCAGTTTTATTGAAATTGCAATATGCTTGCTTTTCTTTAGCCATTGGTATCATTGTGAACAGTAAAGGACAGCAAACATCCACAAAACCTGTATTAAGATCAGATTTTGTTTTGATAAAGGTTACAGAGCTTGAGGATGCCATGTGCATATTTTTAAAAGTTATTGTGTAAACAGGGAACACAAAAGAGCTTATTTTACAATCCCAGCCAAGTAGCTGGTGGGACTGGGTAACACGGCAGAACACACAAGCTGGAATGGTAGGAAACTAGGCTACTAGATGTCACAATTTCACCACAGAATTTCCTGCCTCTAAACTGCTTGTGTAGCCACAACATTTATGTGGCTGATCCAGTTAAGTCTTTGGCCAATGGTAATCCCAGGATATTAATAGTGATAGTAGTGCCATTGAGTGTCAAGGGCACATAGTTGAATTCTCTCTTGTTTGAACTAGTCATTATCTGGTATTTGTGTGGAATGAGTGTTACTTCTCATTTATCAGCCTAAGCCTAAACATTGTTCATGTTTTGCTGTAAATTGATGCAGAATGCTAAATTATTTGAAGAGCAGCAAAAGCAATGAACAACTTGCAATCATCATCAAATGTTCTACTTCTGATATTATGATAGAAGGAAAGTTTTAATGAGGCAGCTGATGATGGTTTGGCTGTGAATACTATCCAAAGGAACTTGATTCTAGGAATCGCTCCACGCAGTTTGTTTCTCTAATTCCCCTTGACTTCAATTTAACTGGATTCCTTGAGGCTGTGTTGCTCAAATATTGATGTCAAGGGTAGTCCCTTTCAGCTCTTCTCTGAATTCAGCTCATTTGTCCATGTTTGCACCAAGGCTGTTATGGGAGCTGGAGCTGAATGGTCCTGGCAGAACTTAAACTGAGTATCGGTGGGGAGGTCATAGATTGCTGGATGCAGTTTAATACCAGCAGGCCTTCCTGAAGGAGGCTCTGTGGGTCTGTTGCCAGCTCTGCAGCCAGCAGTTGAAACTCCTGACGACTTCATAAACTCCAGCCCATTGAGCTATTTAGCAATTAACTCCTGAAAAGTATAATAATCCTATAAAAGTACAATAACTCCTAAAAGTAAAAGTCTTAATAAATATTATCCCAAATAAATATAAAAGTTTGATACCCTAAAGCTTAATGATCAATTGACCAGTAGAATACATGGGGCTTAAGTCATGCAAGGCTGACACCAGTTTAAGGAAACCCACGTAACTTAAAGTCAGACCCATAGCTGAAAGACAATGCTCAGAGGCTGGAGCTGGACAAAGAAGATTTGAAGATCAGGAAGAAGCTACAGAAGGACACAGCAGGCACACACCCTGCGCAAGGTTCTCAGATGCTGTGCTGGTGCTTTTAATGCAGGAGGTCAACAGGAGAAGACGTCCTCTTTCCTAAGGCAGCCATGAGGCTCTTCAAAACAGATAATGAAGACAGAGACTAGATGGTGGTATGAACAAAGCCAGTGATTTAGCCCAGTGGGTCTGGTGAAATGCCAAGTTTAATGATTTCACATGAGTAGTCAAGGTCAGTGAAGGCATCCTCACATGCCATATCTTGTTAACTGCACTATTAGCCTCACATACTTCTTATTGGCCACACACCCTTCAATTGCCTAGCAACAATCTCTGTCAACATGGCTCATTCACACACTTAGCATTCTGCAAGCTTCACTCTCATGGCTTGCACACACTACCAGCTTTTTAACTGCAGCAGGCACATCACCCAAATGCATTGACCACATTCACTGACCATTTTCCTCTCTTTTGCAGGACAAGGTGGCCCATATTAGGTTGCACTAGCATCTTACTGGCAGGGGCAGGCATCACTGCACATGCTCATTGCCTTGAAGGGTCAGTGCTGGGCATCACTGGAGCTGCCATCAATGAGAGAATGGCCAGCAAAGTGGCTATTAATCAAGAATGAATGAATGCCCCTCTGTATGCAACTTCTCAAATCTCACTTCCCTAATGTCCCCAATTTACAGGAGGTATAAACATGCAACTCTTTGTTCCTCCCCAGTCCTCTTTTTACCCCAACCCTTACATTGGACCTGTATACTTTCAGATACCCAAAAGCAGTTGCCAGGCCAGGCAGTCAGGTGAAGTCGTGATGAAGAAGAGACTGAGGAGAAAGAAACATCACATTATCTGAGACCCACAGGCAACAGCTCAGATGCTGGCCCTCATGGACATTACAGAGTGGCACATTGATGTACATATGGTGAGTCACCAGTGCAGTTGCAGATAGCACTGGGGGGAGAGGTCATGCAGGTGCCAGCTCCCCTTGAGGACGACACACAGGTTCTGCTGAAAAAAACGTAGATGTGGACATTGATAGCACACTGTTGAGAGAAGGGCTGATACAGGGACACACAGAAATGCTTAGCACATTGGCGGACCTACCAGAGCTCGTTCTGTCACTGAAAAGAGGACGTGGCTCCAAGCTTGGACTCTGCTAAGGAAATTTTCAGCTTGGTTGCCATTCAAGCTCAGTTTGATGCCACACAGGCTCCAACTGCCACCCTAATGGGTGCAGGTACCGCTGCCTAACTTACAGAGTCTCGCAGCAGGTAAACAATCTCTGACCCAGCTGGTTAGTCAGACAGATGAGGTGCTGCCTTCCCCACTGCCACTACACTCCAGGGGATGAGGCAGTGGCACCCAGGAGCAAAAGTCTGCAGTTGTGTCACAGGATTCCAGCTTCCACCATTACTATTCTGCCAGTGTCCTTGCTTCGCCTGTCAGCCAGCCTGGACTGGTGCTGCCCATACTCAGGTGGGGCAGTCTGAAGCCAGGCACTCAAAGCTTAGAACCACTCAAGGTCATTCTACAAGGCATCAATAGATGATACCAGCAGCAATGCTGCATCCCCTGGGATAGCATTACATAGAATAACTAGACCAGGCAAAACTATCCAAAATGCAGGTACTAAGAATGTATAAGGATGATTAGTTGAGTATTGTTTTATTTCTTTATTCTTTTGTTGGATGTGGGCATCACTGACAAGGCCAGCACTTGTTGCCCATCCCAAACTACCTTGAACCAAATAGCTGGCTGGGCCATTTCAGAGGGCAGCTGAGTCTCAACCATATCATTGTGGACCTGGAGTCACATGTAGAATCATTGAATCCCTACAATGTGAAGAGGACATTTGGCCCATTGAGTCCACACCAATCCTCCGAAAACCATCCCACGCAGACCCAGTCCCTACCTTATCCCAGTAACCCCTCAATTTTCCATGCTTAACCCACCTAGCCTGCACATCCGTGGACACTACAGTTGATTTAGCATGGCCAGTCCACTTAACCTGCACACCTTTGGACTATGGGAGGAAACATTAAAAACCCATTCAGAGACATGCAAACAGTCACCTGAGGCTGGAATCGAATCAATATCCCCGGCACTGTGAGGTAGCAGTACTAAACACTGAGCCACTGTGATGCCTAATCACATTGCCATGAGCCTGGAGTCAATGCAGATTTTCTTCCTGCAGGGACATGACTCAACCAGGTTTCTTTCCGTGTTTATGCTAGTTTCATGGTCATCATTACCAAGAATACTTTCAATTCCAAATCATATTGATTCCAATTTCTACGAGTTACCATGGTGGGATTTGAACTCACGTCCCTACAGCATTAGTTTAGAGTCTCTGGATTACTAATCCAGCGACAGTACCACTGTGCTACCATCTTTTGTGTGCCACTATCTGACCATGCAGCACAGAAAGGTTAGGATGGTAGATTTCCTTCTTTAAAGGGCTTTAGTGAATCAGATGAGTTTTTAAGACAATCATTGCTAGTTTTATGGTCACCCTTACTGAAATGAGCTTTCAATTCCAGATTTTATTAAATGAATTTAAAATCCATGATTGGGATTGAATCTATGTCCTCAGAATACTATCTTGGGTCTCTGGATTACTGGTAAAGTGACATTTACACAATGTGACCATCTCATGTTTCAGACATTCAGAGTGAGAAGACTGATGAACTGCAGGGGAGAGCGTGACCAGCAATGGCAATAAATGGGACTGGCAGTGGAAAAGCTGACCGTGGGAGTGTGAAAGAACAGCAGCGGGAAAGAGCAAGTATGCAGCAGGAATAAATGGGACTAGCAATGAAAAAGAGTGAGATTGGCAGCAGGATTGCGAGAGACCAGCTGTGGATGAGAGGGACTGGCACCAGGAATGTATAAAACTAGCAGCAGGAAAGAGAGGGTTTGGCAGCAGGAAAAAGAGGATCTAGTGGCAGGAAAGCATAAAACCGACAGTGGGAAAGTGCAAGAGAGAAGCAGCATAAAAAAGCTTGGCACTGAGTGTAAACAATCAGGAGTTTAAAAATGCTAAAACTTCTAATGAGTAAACAAAAATTTCTAAATTATTCAATCTTTGCTTCTATTTTTAGAGAAGCTTTATTTGCCCTAATAAAGTGTATGAATAATGAGTAAGGTTTATCATAGTAGTGAGATTTATTGAGGTTTGATATTATTATTGGTAAAGCTTTTTCTGTTGGTAAGCTATAAAGGCATTAATAGGATTTACTATAGTAATTGGGTTTCAATGAATAAATAGCATACTGGCAGAACTGCCCCAACCTCCACAGTCCACATCCTGCGCAATTTGTCTAATCTGGGCTGCTTCCCATATTCTGGATAACTATCTGTGCAGCAAGTGTCATCAGTCTGAGCTTTAGGTTTCATATCTTGAGCAGCAGCTGGCGTCACAGCAGTGCTTCTGTGAGACTAAATGCTACATACATAGCACATTTATAAATGTGGTCATCTCATGGCTTCAGATCATACAGTGAGAGAGAGAATGTGTGACCACTGTACAGTCAAATAAAAACAGGCAAATAGTACAGAAGTTCCCAGAGTGAATCCCACCATCAGCCCATTATTCATTTCTGAATACCGATGAGACCGATTTTTTTGTTGCAAAAATATACTTTATTCATTAAAAAACCTTTATCTACATTCACAGGTACTAAAGGAGTTACTGAGTCATAGAGTCATACAGCACGGACACAGACCCTTCAGTTCAATTCATCTGCGCTAACCAGACATCCCAATCTGACCTAGTCCCACTTGACAGCATTTGGCTCATATCCCTCTAAACACTTCATATTCATACACCAATCCAGATGCCTTTTAAATATTGTAATTATTCTGTATTGTCTTTGCTATCAAGAAAAAAAACCATTGGAATTTGACATTCCCTGCAGTTGCAAAGACCAAAGGCATTTCTTACTCATGCAGGACACTATTTACATACATTGAGGCAACAAAAGGGTTTGACAACTGAACAGACATACATTAAACATCGTTAGAAGTCACACAACACCAGGTTATAGTCCAACAAGTTTATTTGAAATCACAAGTTTTCAGAATGTAGCCCCTTTGTCAGCTGACTTTACCTGACGAAGGGGCTATGCTCCGACAACTTATGATTTCAAATAAACCTGTTGGGTTGTAACCTGGTGTCATGTGACTTCTAACTTTGTCCACCCCAACCCAACACCGGCACCTCCTCATCACGGCTACCAGCACATTAAACATTGGCAGAAAAACCTCAGACAGTGATCTAATTTTGATGAGGCCAATTGGGAGTACAGCTAGACACAAGTCCATGGAACCATGGCTGGCTCAGCTGCACAAGGGTCCAAGGAAGTCTGGTATAATCATAGTGATAGGTGATTCAGTAGTTCAGGGAACAGATAGATGTTTCTGGCCAC
This sequence comes from Rhincodon typus, assembly GCF_021869965.1. Taxonomy (NCBI): domain Eukaryota; kingdom Metazoa; phylum Chordata; class Chondrichthyes; order Orectolobiformes; family Rhincodontidae; genus Rhincodon; species Rhincodon typus. The sequence continues at coordinate 6,053 of NW_025967347.1, forward strand.
AGGATGGTATGGTGCCTTCCTAGTGTCAAGGTCAAGGATGTCACTCAGCAGCTACAGAACACCCTGAGGGATAAGAGTGAATATCCAGCAGTTGTGGTCCACTTTGGAACCAGTGTCACAGATCGATCAATGGATATGGTCCTGCAGTCAGAATTTAGGGAGCTTGGTAGAAAATTAGCAAGCAGGAGCTCAAAAGTAATAATTTCCAAATTACTCCCAGAGCCATGTGTAAGTGAGTTTGGAAAGAGGGGAATAAGACAAATGAATGCGTGGCCAGAAATGTTGATGCAAGAGGGAGGGCTGTACATTCTTTGGACATTGCGACTGGCTCTGGGGGAGAAAGGACCTGAACAGGTTGAGTAGTTTGCACCTGAACAGAGTCAAGAGAGGGTTGATTAAAGCACTACTGTTTATACCAGTATTCGATACTATGCCACACAACAGTCCTGTGAGCAAAGCTGGAGCAAACTCTAAAGAACGAGTAGGTGCAGAAGGACCAGGATATGTAGCCATAAATCATTAAAGGCTGCAGAACTGTTGGAGACAGCAGTTAATAAAGCACACAGTATCCGAGGTTTTATTAATATAGACACAAAGTACAAAATCATGAGGTTTTGATTAACTTGGTTCAGCCTCAGCTAAGGCACTGTGTCCAGTTCTGGGAGTCATGTAGTCGGAAAGATGTGCGGGCATTGGAGAGAGTGGAGAGGGAGATTGTGATGACAACAGGCACGATAGAAGCCTTTACAGGCAAGCAGGTACTGCAGGGTCTAAAGTGCACCATCACCCAGGAAAATTAAAATTTGTTTGACTTTTACAAGTTTCCATTTTGTTCCATAAGTTTCCATTTATTATTAGACTTTATTTTTGTTGCAGTGTCTCTGTACCCTACCACAATATCTAAGCTGTTTAAGTTTTCTTTAAAAGAGTAGCAGTTTATCAAAATTGTTCCAGCGATGAGGAATTTCAGTGATGTGACTAGCTTGGAGAAGACTGAAAGGGGATATGACTGAACTATTTAGAATTGGGTAAAAATCTTCCCAATCATGCAAGGTTCCAGAACAAGAGGGCACAGATTTAAAGTAATTACAGATGCAAAAATAATATGCGGGAAAAAAACATTTTCATGCAACGAGTTGTCAGGATCTGGATTGCACTGCCTGAGGCGGGTTTAATCCAGTCATTTGAAGGGGGAATTAGATGGTCAACTGAAAAATATGCAAGGTTACGCAGAGAAGGCAGGAGAAGTTCAGGTGCTCACTTCGAGAGCCGTGACATACACCTTGGGCCGAATGACCTCCCGCGCTGTATGGATTCTGTGACTGAGAGAGTGACAACATCTCACACTGGACAGTCCTCATCCGAAGAGTCTGTTTATCTGCTTCTCTCCCTCTCCATTTTACTAAACATTGCAAAGACTGGTCAATGAACGCACGGTAACATTCATTCATTTCTAACTCGACACCAACGACGACCGAGTCTCCTTCCAAGGAGAAACAAAATCCTTACACGCAAAACTTCACGTCAGCCTTGTACAGGGATTTTAAAAGTGCTGGTTGGGGGATGGGGACGGACGGACACGATCTTCTCCCTGGTCTAATGCTGACTCAGCAAAGCATCTCAGCAGATGCAGCCAAATAACTTCAGAACAAAGCCCCAAAAACACACGCGAGTGGGTGTGGAACTGGTCTGATCTGCTCTTCGGTAAAACCCTGGCCATATCTTTTTAAAAAAAACACGCCCGCCCTCTCTATAGCTCCACAAGCCATTGCCGTGTGGTGAATGAGGATCAGCCTTTTGACACAGAGAGTGACCTTGGATTCTTTTTCTCTCCTGTAGGACGGTGAGTTCACTGCAGTTTGGCCGATCCAACAATATCCGTGCCCCACTTTCTCGCAAAAATATACAAATCCTCCGCAAATCGTTGAAACATTTAAGTGTGACAGAGGGTGACGGATTGTTGTGCTTCCGCAGCAATGAATAAGAGATTCTGATCGCTCTTTCATTCTACCGTTTTTGTTTAATTGCATGCTTTCAGGATTCACACAAGCACCTGTCCCCTTCACAACGCAACACTTACCATTTCTGTACACGTTGCTGACTAATACGGACCGGGACGCGTTCCTTGCCAAGGGCGCCAGGCTGTGCCGGGCGATTCTGCAGAGATACATGATGTTTTCGCTTGCCGCTGCAAGTCAGTGTCGGCAGCTAAAGGGGGCGGGAGAATGCCTGCTGATGGAAACAGGGAGATCCCCTCTGTCTGCCCACCTCTGCCTGATCCAACCATTCACGTCCACCGCACACGCACCGTGGGAGAGGCAGCGTGACTTAGGGGGGTCAATCCTGCCGTGTGGCTACGGCGTTTACAGGTCACGCAAAAAAAAAGCCTGAATAATTATTAAACAATCAAGAAAAAATCAAATCCCCAGCTGCCGCGGGGTGCTGTAACCACATCAGCTGTTTACTGACACGCACTGCATCCATTTCAGCAGCGTAGTTGAGATATTTCCAATTTTTCTCTGCTTATTATAGATATGACCCGCGTTTTGTGCAGCTGAGTTGGCGCTATACGTTGTATTTTCTAACATGAAATTATTCTGACTCTTTAACCGTGACACTTCTTCCTGTAGCTATTCTCTTCTAAGCACATGGATTCCCATGTTTTCGTCCTCAGTGGTTCTACCATGGAGCCTTGCGTTAACCTTGTTTGCGTTCATTCATGTACTTATATCGCTAATACCGGCAAATCTTGGTAGCCTCGTTTATAATTTACCTGTCCACAGTGCAATTGCCAAGCGTCAAACTCCTGAGGCTCACAAAATTCACATTGGGGAAACCAGCAAACAATAAGCACGAAAAAAATCAGCTTTCACGCCAAACATCATGACCCGTCACAAATGTTCGGGTATGCACCTTTACACGAAACTGGAATATTGGCAGGCTATTGGGTCATGTGGTGGTGAGGGGACTGTCAGCCAAGGTCAACTAGCCAGATATTCACACCCAGCTTGAATTAAATCACATTAACGACGAGGAATGCGAAAATTGATTCAGGTTTGCACTTCCTCACCAGAAATATTACAACCTCAAAGTATTCTGGTAATGTTGTCGGGCATGATTTTCTCCTCATGAAACCATGCTGACTCTGCTTGATTATATGATGCATTTCTAAATTGTCTGCTGTTGCATTTACAATAGACTCTGACATCTTCCTAATAACAGTGGCTACGTTAACTGCCAAAGTTACCCATTTTGCATCCTTCCCTTGTAAAATAATTGTTACGTTGACAGTTTTCCAATCCTCCAGTACTTTGTCACAATCTAAAGATTCTTGAAGGGTTACTACCAATGCATCTACTTTCTCTAACTTTCTTTACTATCCTATGATACATCAAATCAGGTCCAGAGGATTTATTGGTCTTTAGCCCCAATAGCTTCCCTAATAATTTTCCTCTAGTGACAGTTGTTGCATTTATTCTCTGCCTTTTGCCCCTTGATTATTTAGTATGTTTGGAATGCTGAGTCGCTTCTATTGTGAAGACTGCTGCAAAGTAGCTATTCAATTCTGCCATTTCCCAATTCCTCTATTACTTTCCCCAGCCTTGTTCTCTAAAAGGCTTTGTTTACCTTGGCTGTTCCCTTCCTTTATATACATTGAAAGAAGCTCTTGCTGTGCATCTTGATACTACTTACAAGTTTACCCTCATATTTTATTTTCATTAACCATTTTTGTTGGTTTTTAAAATTTTCCCAATTGGCCGACTTACCACTAATCCCTACCACATTCTATTTTTTTTTCCATTTGATGTTAACTTTTTCTTCCCTGGTTAACCATGGTTGGCATATTGCCTTCCTAGAATACTTCTTTATCACTGGGATGCATTTTTGTTGTTAGCTTTGAACTATCTTCTTAAACATCTGCGATTATTCCTCAGCCATCTTTGCAGCTAAATCTATATCTGCCACAATACACATCACCAGATCCAAAAATAGCCTGATGCTTAGTCGGACCCACAACATATTGTTCTAGCAGAGACCCAAACACACTCAATGAATTCTGCCTCATGGCTACCTTTGCCAATTTGACTTTTCCCAACCTACATGAAGGTTAAAATCACCCATAATCAATGTGTTTCCTTTTTTATATATGCCCTCACTATCTCCTGGAGTTATTCTTTGTCCTACCATATAGTTACTGTTAAGGGGCCTATAGACTACACCCACCAGTATCTTCTTCACCTTGTTATTTCTTACCTCCACCCATATCAATTTTACATTTTCCAGTCTAAGATAACTTCTTGCTATTGTACTTATTTCATCCCATACTAACAAAACTACCCCACCAGTTTTTCCTTCCTGTCAATCCTTTCTAAAAGTTACATACCACTAAATATTTAGATCCCACTACTTATTGCCTTGTAAGAGTTGGAGTTGGAGTTGGAGGAGTTGGAGTTGATTTATTATCACATGTACCAAAATACAGCAAAGCTTTATTTATGAGCAGTACAGGCAGATCACAGCAAGCAAAGGATGTACATGGCGGTGGCAAAGAATTAAAGAGACTGAAAAATTATTAGAACTCTGAAGACACTATGTATCTGTGAAAACAGATTTATTTCATTAAAAAAAGTACAACACTGAGTAAGACCTTCCACTGCATTTATTATTCACAAGAACATTTTAGTTTACAACAGATGGTACATTTCACAATTTTCACAAAAATATTAAATGCTGACTTTGAATGAGATACAGATATAGATATTTTCTTTTCTCTTATTCCAGAATGAATCTGTTTTATTAAGAATAAGTCAAGGTAATTGCAAACGTCAACTCAAGCTTTTCATTTGAAAAATGGTTTTCATCTTCCTGATGCATTGTATCATAAACCAGTGCATTCCTCCAATTAAACATTTCTAGGTACTGTAGAGAGAAAAGAGTTGACAAATTATATTTTTAATTAAAAAGATTTATCCCATGAACTTATGGAGGAAAGAGACCATGTAGTCCAGTACTGATCTATAACCGCTGACAACATCACAACTCTCATCCTGTTCTATAAACATGCTCTCAGGAAAATTACCTCTGTTTTGTTTCTCATTGTATGACAGACAGAGGCATTAAAGATCAATAGAAATACAAGCCAAAACAATGAAGGGCAGCAATTCTACAGTTACAAATCTTGACTGCATGTATTGGATTTAGAGATAGAGTTAACTTGCCCCATGGTCAAATAACATTCATTATCCATACTCAAGTCATGACATCTTAACCAGGTTACCCAAAGACAGTTGGGACTCAGCTATAAATACAACACAAGTCATAGTCTTCAGGATAAAAGGGGTAAGAGGAAGAAAACGAGGCCAACAGGAAATAGGTATAGGAAATGCATAAATTTGGAAGAGTAGGCTAATTTGCTCAATTCTGGTAGCTGGTGGTTTAGTGGCAATATTACTGGACTAGTAATCCAGAGGCCCAGGCTAATGTTCTGGTGACACAGGTACAAATCCCACCAACCAGGTGGTGGCACTTCAGGTCAATTATTAAATCTGGAATTGAACGATAGCTTCAGTGACTATGACCATGATAATTACCATTGACTGTTGCAAAATCCTGTCTACAAATCATTCACAATCTAATTTGACAGCAAGTTTTATGGAGTTGAATGGCCTACTCTTGTTCCTATGTAATACAAGGTTGGGAATGTTAGAAATCAATGGAGGGGTGGACAGGGAGCCAAAGTAGATCAACGAGCATTTGGGGCGATAGGTAAACAGGACATATAATAGGTTTAAAGAAACAGGCAGCAAATGTTTGGATGATGAGATAGTAGGAACTGCAGATGCCAGAGAATCCGAGATAACAAGGTGTAGAGCTGGATGAACACAGCAGGCCAAGCAGCAGAGGAGGAAGGCTGACGTTTCGGGCCTAGACCCTTCTTCAGAAATGGGGGAGGGGGGACAGGTTAGGGAGGCAGGGACAAGCTGGGCTGGTTTTGGGATGTGGTAGGGGGAGGGGAGATTTTGAAGCTTGTGAAGTCCACATCAATACCATTGGGCTGCAGGGTTCCCAAGCGGAACGAGGTGCTGTTCCTGCAACCTTTGGGTATCAATGTGGACTTCACAAGCTTCAAAATCTCCCCTCCCACTACCGCATCCCAAAACCAGCCCAGCTTGTTCCCGCCTCCCTAACCTGTCCTTCCTCCCGCCTATCCTCTCCTCCCACCTCAAGCCACACCCCCATCTCCTACCTACTAACCTCATCCCACCCCCTTGACCTGTCCGTCCTCCCTGGACTGACCTATCTCCTCCCTAACTCCCCACCTACACTCACCTTTACTGGCTCCATCCCCGCCTCTTTGACCTGTCTGTCTCCTCTATCCATCTTCTATCCGCCTCCCCCTCTCTTCCTATTTATTTCAGAACTCCCTTCCCCTCCCCCATTTCTGAAGAAGGGTAGAGGCCCAAAACGTCAGCCTTCCTGCTCGACCTGCTGTGTTCATCCAGCTCTACACCTTGTTATCTCAATGTTTGGATGATGTTAAGTTTGAGGATAGAAGATGAAAGGCTGATCAGGGAACATTGTAACAGATGAGTTTGAAATCACCAAAAGCTTGTTTCAAAGAAGATGGAATAAGGCAGGTAATATCATGGAGGTGAAGGTACGTATTCCTCACGATGGGAGATATGGCTTCAGCTGTTCACCTCAAGGCCAAGAATGATACCTAGAACAAGACAGAAATTGCTGGAGAAACTCAGCTAGTATCTGTGGAGAGAAAGCACAGCCCACCTTTCAGGTCCAGTGACTCATCAGATGAAACGTGATACCTATTTGATGCTTACAAGCTAGTAGAGCCCGAGACAACAGTTCGAGAAAGAGGTGGAATCTGTCTGGATGTACAGTGTTTGTGCAAAAGACTTCCTGAGATGAGTCTTAAATTTATGTTTTGCTAGTTTGAAATGCATTGCCTTTTTCAAACACAACTTAATTCATAGCAGTATTTCAGATTCATATTTTCCTTCCCGTTAAAATGTCTTAAGCTGTATGAGATGATCTCTTAGGTACCTTCTATTCTGTCTATCCTCATTATTCAGACCCCTGATAGTCAGATCAGCTGGAGTATCTTATCCCACAATTGAACCTCTTCCTAGTTTCTCAGCAAAGTGGACATAGCATTCAAATTGACAACATTCAAGGCAGAATCTGTCGAGTATACTGTGCATTTTGATCACGTTCTTAAATGAATAGTAGCTTTAAGCAACTTAAAACAATAGCAATGTGAGAAATTCCTTGCTGTATTATTCTAAACATATGACTAATAATACTTCGAATTTTTGTACTTACTATGCACAGAACAGCAGTTGGTCAGCTACTTGATTCCATGATGTGCTTTGTATTCTTGGACATCATGTTCATGTTGGTTGAAGAGCTGAACATTTAACAGAATGGTGCACAATAAACTCAACTTGTAGGGAATACTTTCATAAAAATATTGCATACAATGAACTTAATCAACTGGAAATGAATGAATAAGCCGTCAGGTTCAGAAATGAGCTTTATGTTCTGTAAATTCTAAATCCAGTGAACTGTCAGTTTAGATCATGACTTCCACAGGTGACTAAAGGAATCAATGTACACAATGTGACATGGAGGCACGCACACAACAGTCTCAGCTTTAATCTCTGATTTGTAGTGTTAGTCTTCATTGGGTGGGGCAGCTGCCAGAGCACTGTTATATGCTTCAATGCTCCTGGATCAGGGATGGAAAGACAAAGGCAAGTCCCCCAGTCTGATCACTGTCCAGTAGTACATACTGCTGACCATAAGACCATACCATACCAGTTTTAAATAGAAAACAACGCAGACAAAAATACATCTAGAAAGGGGGGGGGGGGGGAAGGAAACAGAAGCATTTTCAAGAAAAAGAAAAACACAATCTCAGCATTCCTTTATAAATCTATAGGGAACAGATAAATTGGATATGTTTTCTGCATGTTGTACAGTAACTCCTGGTCATGTGAGATTAAGATGAGGTTTTATATTGTTAACTCCTTTCTACTTCCAATATTTATAAGAGTGAGGGCCACTGAATTTCTCAAACTGTATCATGCTAGGTCTGACTGAACACACAAGATGTTGGAGGGCAAGGCATGGATATAGGCCATGGTCTTTGGTAGTGATTTGTCACAACAAATTTGTTTTCTTATGCATGGGACACACTGAAGGAGAGAAGAGAAAGAAAGATAAGAAACTTTACACAAATATTAAATGCAGGACAATTCATATTGCCAAAGGTCTGAAAATAGACTCTGCTATGGAATAGTGCAGTCATCCTGAATAATATTTCTATAAATTTGTCCTAAGAACAGAAATGTTAATCTTCTAAATTATCCTTTATAGAACAGCTGAGCAGCACTTGTTATGGATGACAGCATTAGTCTGAATGAACATAGAATAATGAATGTTTCTTTCTTCCATTTGGCATTGGGTAATGCATGTCAGTGGTGATATGCATCTACCCAAGTGTGGAAAATTGCCTATTTATAATGATTTTAAACAACGTATTCAGACATGTTGTGACACATCTGGTGCAGGTGGTACCTGAATCTGGATCAGAGATAGGGCCATGACCACTGGGCCACAAAAATCCTTAATTGCCCAGTTACATCCTATCCATTAAACCCAGCACAAATCCAACACAATGACCATCTTTCAGTCTACTCCCAAACAGCAAAGTGACAGGGTTTGTGCTATAGGGACAGGCTGAATAGATTAGGGCTTTTTCCCCCTGGAGCATTGGAGGCTGAGGGGTGAACTTATAGAGGCTTATAAAATCATGAGGAGCATAGATAGGGTGAATAGCCAAGGTCTTCTCCTAGGGTAGGAGAGTCTAAATCTAGATGGCAAAGGTTTAAGGTAAGAGGGGAGGGATTTAAAAGGGATCAGAGGGCAACTTTTTCCACGCAGAGCATGGTGCATGAAACGAGCTGCCAGTGGAGCCAGGTACAATTACAACATTTAAAAGGCATCTGGATGGGTACAGGAATAGGAAGGGTTCAGAGGGAAGTGTGCCAAATGCTGGCAAATAGGATGAGATCAGTTTTATATATCTGACTGGCATGGACGAATTGGACCGAAGGGTCTTTTTCAGTGCTGTGTCACTCTACGACTCTACCAGAGGGGTTGTTGACATTGCTAAAGTGGCAATTTCATGGCAATTTTCAGTTTAGGTTCTACTTGGGTAACTGCTTCTGACCTTATTTGGACCAAGGCTGTAACAATGGAGAAGCAAGCTGAACTCAAGGTGAGATAAAAGTGACTGCCTTTGACATCAAGGCAGCATTTAAGAAATTAAGAGCCCCCAACAAATCTGGAGTCAATGGGAATGAGGGGGAAAATCTCTGCTGGTTGGAGTTATACCTAGCACAAAAGAAAGATGGTGGTGGTTGTTGGAAGTCAATCACCTCAGCCTCAGAACATCATTGCAGGAGCTCCCAAGAATGTTGTCCTCTGCCCAACCACCTTTTGCTGCTTAATCTTCTCTCCATAAGGTGTGAAGTGAAAATACTTGCTGATGAACGCACAATGTTCAACATGATTCATGACTCCTCAAATACCGAAGTAATCCAGGTCAATATAAATCAAGACATGGATATCATCCAGGCTTAGGCTGATTTCTGGCAAGTAACATTCATCCGACAAGTGCAAAATAATGACCATCTCCAACAAGGAGAATCTAACAATCATCCCTTGAAATTCAATGGCATTATTATTGCTAAATCCCCACTAGCAATAACTATTATTTATCACTCACCAGAAACTTAAATGGCTTGGTGATATAGATGCTATGATTACAAGAGTTAGTCAAATGCTACGATCTCTGGTGAATAATTCAAGTATTGCTTTAATGCCTGCCCATCGTCCGCAAGGTGTAGGCTCCAGCTCCAACAGCTTGAAACCATCCAGGACAAAGCAGTCCACTTGACTAGCAATGCATCCACCTTCATCCATTTGACAAGCGATTCATCCACTTTCAACATTCATTCCCTTCATCACTATTCACAGTGGCAGCAGTACGTACTGGAGCTTCCTTCATAAGAGTACTCGGTGTCCCTCCAACCCAAGGACTGCAGTGGTTCGAGAAGGCAGCTCACCACCACCACCAGTTCCAAGGTAATTGGGGAAGCCAATAAATTACTGAATTAGAATTAGATTTTACTGTCATGTACTCTAGTATAGGAATACAGGTGTATAGTGAAGTGTATTGCTGGCCTAGTCAGTGCTGCCCACATCACCTATGATTTTCTAGCCAAAATGCAGTCCACTGTTTATAGGGAATTGCCACAGGTGGTGTTGATTTTGCAAATTCACCTGAGACACTGCCATCTAAAAACAGTACTTTCCTCAGTTACTAGAGAATGCAAACCAGCCTAGCCTGGAGAGAGGAACTGACTAACAGCACACAGGGATTCCTAGACATTAACTTGCTACTCACGTGATGAAAGCCTGCTTGAAGACTACCTTTAAAAGGGGTAAAAGGGGAAAAAGATGACTCTAGATAAACAAAGTCATTCTGTTATCAAAAATTTTAAAAAGACTTTTTGATGTAGAAGTAGAACTCACTATTATAGACACACAGAGGGAAGCCATTTGGCCCATTGTGTCTATGCCAGTCAAAAGTCTTGAGTATATAAATCCCATTTTCTGTTCTCTGCCCATTCTCTGAATGCTTTGACAACACAGCTGAAAATCTAAGTATTGCTTAAATGTTAGCATTTGATTCAACCATCATTTCAAAAAGCATGTTCAAGGTTCAAGACTCCCACCATTCTGGAAAGAACTGTTTCAACACTCCTCTTACCTTAAAATCTGTATGCTTTGCTTATTGAGCTCTGTACTAATAAAAAAAGGTGCCTTCCTATCCATCCTCTGTCTCTCATAATTTTATACACCCTCTTTATCAGCTCTCCCCCCCCATCCACCATCTCAGCCTTTGCTGCTCCAAGGAAAACAGCCCCATCTTATCCAATCTTTCCTCATAGCTCAGACCCAAGCACAGGCTGTTTCATAGTAAATTTTCTCATCTTCTCTCCACATGCAATCGCATTCTTCCCATAATGTGGTGACCAGAACTGCACGCAATACTCCAGTCATGGCTTAACTAGCACTTCATATAGTTCCAGCACAACCTTTCTGCACTTGTATTCTATGCCACAGCTAATAAAGACAAGTATCCCATATATATTCTTAATCATCCTTATCTACCTGCCCTGTATCTTCAGGGATCTGTGGATATGAACACCAAGATCCATCCGATCTTCAGGACTTTCCAAAGTGCTTCCATTGATAGTATAATATTTTGACTTGCTATATGCATTATCTCTTACTTTTCAAGGTTAAATTCCATTTGCTACTGCTCTGGCCACTTGACTAGTCCACTGATATCCTTCTCCAGTTTCTGGCTATACTCAATAGTTACCATGCTATCAATTTTCATGTTATCTGCAAATTTCTTGATCATACCCTCAACATTTAAAACCAATTCATTAATATGCACCATAAGCAGCAAGGGCCCTGCACGGACTCCTGTGGTATCCCACAGAAATCAGACTTCCAGTTACAAAGCCATCACTCTGCTTCCTATCTCTTAGCAAATTTTGGATCCAACATGCTAATCTGCCTTGGATTGCACGGAGTCTTATTTTTTTGACTGGTCTGCATTATCAAAAGTGTTGTTAAAGTCCCTGCAGATCAGATCAAATACATCCTCAGCAACATTTCTGGTTACCTCTTCTAAAAGTTTCAAATTTGTCAAACACAAACTACATTTAACAAATTCATGCTGACTATCTGATTGATCCGTGTCTCTTTATGTGCTGATATATGCTGTCCCTCAAATTTTTCCAAAAATTTTCCCACCATTGAAATTAGACTGGTATTGGTAGCACAGGAATCACAATTCAGTTTCCAGAACAATGCTCCAATGGCTTCCAAGATTGAGCTAAATTAAATCACTATTTAACAGACTGTGCAAAATTTTGTAAGTTCCAGTCAAATGCTGAGTTTGATTGCTGACAAATCAAATACGTGCAAGCTTATTGTCAAGATGCAGACTAACATAAAATGAAGGCATTATCAATCATAATTTGATTGATTGATAATTTTCTATTCCAAGTTCTGGTGAACCTGAAATATATATTTCAATCTTTCTTCAGAATATTTTTGTTGACTCTAAAGTGACACCTGGACTCTGCACAGTACAAAACATCACTAGAACTACTTAGGAACATCACATTGAGAAGTCTACTGAAGAAAAAAAGATAAATTTCTGCAGACAAATCAGTATTTACGAAGTATGTATGTGATTGTGAACTTGTTCTAAGTGTGTGCAATTACTTTGTTTGTAAATAAATATAGTACATATTCCCAACACAGGAAATTGGTGTGCGGTGACCACTTAAACATAGTTGCCCCTGTGGAGTCACACAAGTGCTTGATAGTAATCCAAAAGTTTCATCAAGCAAAACGTTTTGATTTAAAGTAAGCATTGTAGTAATTGCAGACACATTCAAATCAAACACGCAATGACATTCACCTATCTATTGTGACTAGAGTAAAAATGTGTTGTGACTTCCAAATAGGTTTAAACCTTTATTTTAAAAATGTTTTGTACAATCAGCATGTAAGTATCTGGAGGAAGAATTTCTTTTGGCAGAAAATTCAGTCAAAAGCCTTACATTTGCTACCTAGTGCCATTCCACAGTGTATTTATAATTCTTTGGCCAGGGTGACTTTATTTACACTGATTTCTAACACTCCGCATTTTACTGTAGGACACAAGTTTAAAAGAGCACACGAAAGCTTTGGCCAAAAATGCATTTATAGATAAATTTTATTTTTAAATGCAACAGCCTCATATTAAGTACCTTTTGCAGTTCCCAGGTCAGCGCATTGGGAATCATGCGTGGCTCTGGCTCATCATATCGGAATAAAAGTATAATTTTTAATCCCATAACATGCTACTTCATTCATGGCATGCATAATGTGTAAATTTCAGAGCTAAAGTCGGCACAATGTGCAAATTTACCACCAAGAAGCATTATATCAGCTCATGGAAACATTGCTTTTTGTCATGATTATATATATGGTCTGAACCAGAGACTTTGTTTCACATAACCTGTTTAGCATTGTTTGCTTTAAGATCAACAAGCGTTTGAAGCCAAATATCTAACTTAAAGTCACAAATTTTGTTTTGACATGGTTTTTCGCATCTCACCCAATTGGTGCCATTGAGAACTTGCCACGTTGAACTCCTCCATTGCCTCACACCCACCGTCCCCAGCTCTGACTTGCAGCCTTTCCTGATGCCACACCAATTTTCCAAAATTACTACTGTCTGTAGAACTAGTAAAACGTTTTGCTTGTTGCTCAAACTGGAAAATGTTTTTCTTCCCAGTGCCATACAATTGTAATGTCATAATTTTTAAGATAGAAAACAAATGTAAGTTATTATGGGTAAGTAAAGTGGAACAGTTGCCTGTCTTTTACCTTCAGATATTTCCACAGAATTACTTACCTGCACCCATAGTGCTATTGTGCTTCCAAACGCAAGACCAACACGCAACCAGTTGGGATTTGTGTAGTCAGGTTTCCTTGCAGTGAAAACAGAACGAGTCAAAACTGAAAACAGAAAACATGCTTACTTACTAAAGTGTTCAAACAGTGCTTGCACCAATACTCTGTACATTTTGTTATGAAATAGTTCTTCCATATATATTATTGTATATGCAAAATACATGTAACATTGCTTAAGAGACAGTAATATATCTAGAAACCCAAGGTAGCTGGGTTGTGTGATGCTAATAGAAGTTCGAACTAATAACCCCTCCAACACCACTAGTTTTGGTGGTTAGGTTGAAATTATTCCTGGCACCAAGGAAAATGGCTGTGGTTGTTGGAGGTCAGTCATCTCAGCTCCAAAACATCACTACAGGGGTTTCTCAGGGTAACTATGTAAAGTCACGGAGTTATACAGCATCAAAGCAGACCCTTCAGTCCAACTCATCCATGCCAATCAGATATCCTGAATTAATCTAGTCCGTTTATTTGTTCATTCATGGGACAAAGGCATCTTTGGCCAGGCCAGCATTTATTACCCATCCCAAATTGCTCAGGGGGGCAGAGAAGAGTCAACCACATTGCTATGAGTCTGCAGTCATATTTCGGCCAGACCAGGTAAGGATGGCAGTTTCCTTCCCTAAAGGACATAAGTCAACCAGATGATTTTTTTCTAACAAATCGACAATAGATTCATGGTCATTGTTAGACTCTTAATTCCAGATTTTTATTGAATTCAAATTCCACCATCTGCCATGGGGTATTCGAATCTCAGTCCGCAAAACATTAGCTGGGTTTCTGGATTAACATTCCGGTGATAGTACCATAAAGGCCATCACCTCCCCTTATCCGTCAGCATTTGGCCCATATCCCTCTAAACCCTTCCTACTCACGTAGCCATCCATATGCCTTTAAACGTTGTAATTGTACCAGCCTCCACCACTTCCTCTGGCAGCTCATTCCATACATGCACCACTCACTGCGTGAAAAATGTTACCCTTCAGGTCCCTTTTAAATCTTTCCCCTCTCACCATAAACCTAAGCCCTCTAGCTTTGGACTCCCCTACCTTGGGCAAAAGACATTGGCAATTCATCCCACTGTATCCATGTCCTTCATGATTTTATAGACCTCTGTAACATCATCCCTCAATCTCTGCGCTACAGAGAAAAGGCCTCAGGATATTCAGCCTCTCCCTATAGCTCAAATCCTCTAAACCCAGCAAAATCCTTGTATATCTTTTCTACACCCTGTCAAGTTTCACAACATCTTTCCTACATCAGGGAGACCAGAACTGAATTCCAAAAATGGTCTAACCAATGTCCTGTACAGCCGCAACATATCATTCCAACACACTGACAAATAAAGGCAAGTGTACCAAACACCTCCTTCATTACCAAGTCTACCTGTGACTCCATCATCAAGGAACCACGAATCTGCACCCAAAGATCTCCTTCTTCGGCAATACTCCCCAGTACTCTACATAGGTGTCTGGGCCCTGCCCGATTTGCGTTACTAAAATGCAAAACCTCACATTAATCTAAATTAAATTCTATCAGCCACTCCTCAGTCCATCTGATCAAGGTCCCATTGTACTCAGACAACCTTCTTCACCATCCACTACTACACCAATTTTGGTGTCATTTGCAAACTTACTAACCATTCCTCCTATATTCAAATCCAAATCATTTATATAAACGATAAAAAGCAGTGGGCTCAGCACTGATCCTTCTGGCACACCGCTGGTCAGAGAAACAACCCTCCACCATCCCCCTGTCTCCTACCTTCAAGCCAAATTTTGTATCCAAATGGCTAGCTCTCCCTGGATACCATGTGATCTAATCCTTGCTAACCAGTCTACCATGCCTTCAGATACTTCATCAGTTACGTTCCCTCTATTATATAAAGCTTAAAAAGGGGATGTTCACTGATGATAAAATTTCAGCACCATTCGCACTCCTCTGGTACTGAAGCAGTCCGTGCCCAAATGCAGCAAGACCTGGACAATACCCAAGTTTGGACTGACAAATGTTGCCCAATTGTTGTTTGCCACAAGTCCCAAACAATGACCATCTCCGACAAGAGAAAATCTAACCATCACTCCTTGACATTCAGTGGCATTAATGTCACTGAAGCCCCCATTACCAACATTGCACCATTGACCAGAATCTGGACCAGAAATCCTGTGGCTATAAGAACAATAGGAATCCTGCAGCATGTAACTCACCTTCCAACTCCTCAAAGCCTGTCCACTATCTACAAAGCACAGGTCAGGAGGGTGATGGGGTACCCTCACCTGCCTGGACAAGTTCAGCTCCAACGACATGCAAGAAGCTTCACACCAAAGAAAAAAACAGTCCATTCAACTGGCATCACATTCACAAATATTCACTCCCTACACTCAATCTCTCACCATGGTTGTTCATCGAGGAAAATTCCTAAATATGTAACCAGGCCAGCAGAGATTGTTTTTGATGATCATGGCCTCAATGCTGATGTTATTGGCTACTTCACGGACACATGATAATACACCTGTCCGCCCAGCTAATGTGAAAAAACCCATCTCAAACAGCATTGACGGTCCTTCAAGGGCCTTGAAGTGGTGTCTATAGATAGTCAAAGTTTCAGAGCCAGAGTCACAAGAATGATAGTCTTATACACAATGATCTTGGTACCAGCATAGACGATACTCAGTCGGACCGATGGGTACCATCTACAAGATGTACTGCAGACGTTCACCAAAGATCCTGAAACAGTAGCTCAAATGACCTCTTCTATCTAAAAAGAGGAGGGTAGCATACACATTGGAACACCAGCACCTGCAAATTCCCTTGCATGACACTCATGAGTGGAAAATAATCTGCCATTCCTTCAGTGTTTGCTTGATCAAAATCCTAGAATTCTTTCTCTACTGGCACTGTGGACTTACCTACATCAAAAGGACTACAGCAGTTCAAGAAGGTAGCTTACCACCACCCTCTCAAGAGCGACTTGGGGTGGGCAATATACGTTGGCCCAGCCAACAACACCCACAGCCCAGGAACAAACAAAATAAGTTACTAGATGGTCAAACATACAGTTCACTTTTCATTCTGGTGAATCAAAATCTCAGATCTAATAGGGAGGTGCAAAACAAGGGGGGTTGATCCCAGGCCACTTATATACATCATTAAATGATTGTGAATATTTTGTTAAATACCTGTTACTATTATCAATAATAGCATCAAACATACTCTATTAATAAAACATGGAGAAAAAAAATTAGCCAAGCAAAGTTCACTGAAAGACGCTCTGTCACCAAAAATTTTTTTTTTTTTTTTTTTAAAAATCCTATTCCCATTTTTTATGTTCTTATATACGAGGAAAGTTGGAGCAGCTATGATCCTATGAATGACAGAGCAGGCTCGATGGATGGAACAGCCTACTCCTATTTCTTACAGACTCACGACAGATAATTGTATCCACTTGTTTATATACAAAACACCAAGTAAATCAAGTTTTTACACATGATTTCATTTGCACATATTCGCATTAACATGCTTCCTCTTTTTTGTTCGACTTTGAAACAAGTCGCATGTTAAATATCTGCTCGTGAAGATAATCTTCCTTTAACCAACCAAACTAAAGCTGTGGACCTAAAAACTTTATCACTTGAGCAATCTATTCCACCTAGATATGTCGCATCACCTACACTCCTGAGTGCTAGATCAAGACTTTTTTAAAAAAGAAAACTACTCTTCCATTTATATCTCAAATGTTAAACACAAACCTACTGCCCAGAACGAACTTGTTCTGGCGGCTCTCAGCAATGCTCTGAAATCATGGATTTTGAACAATGCCAGTAACCTGACATTGCAAACTGCTTGGTGTCAACAAAATCGTATAGCACATCTGCAATTTAATGCAAAATTACATGATTGCAAATGAAAATATTGCATATTCATTTATACATTCATCAACATGTTACGCCCCTTCAAGTCATTTAAATATGGCAGAGGAGCACACAGCAGATCCTAAATGGAACTGAGTTTTGAAAGTGTGAAGTGGAAGTTCAGATTTCTTTAATGGCAGGCCTTGGGCATTAGAAATCTCTGAACAATGAATTGTAACACTTGTTTTGTGAACAAAGACAGCCCCATTCAGCACATGATCCCACAAATAGCTGAAGTCACATGGAATATTGCTCAAAGAGGGAGGGGCAGCCAGAAGACCCCTCTGCTGCATTCCAGGGGATCTTCTGCATCTAAGTGAATTAGCAGATAGACCTCAGTGGGACTACCTTAAAGTTGGAGGAGGATTAGGTCAAAAATCACACGACACTAGGTTATAGTCCAAAAGGTTCATTTGGAAACACTAGCTTTCAGAGCATTGCTCCTTCATCAGGTATGAAGGAGCAACGCTCGGAAAGCTAGTGTTTCCAAATGAACCTTTCGGACTATAACCTGGTGTTCTGTGATTTTTGCCCTTGTCCAACCCAGTCCAACACAAGCACCTCCACGTCATGAAGAAAAATGACCTTGATAAAATGTGAGTAGAACAATAGTAGATTAAACTTAACAGGCAAATGTTGAGTATTACTTGCAGGAAGGATAAAGTAGGCAACATGTGTATTTCATAAATATTGTGAAAATGATTTAGTATAGAATCAGGAAAGATCAGGGAATCTTTGTAGGTTCACTTTTGAAGTCCAACCAATGCAGTACAATGAAAGAAACCAAAAGGCACCAGGGAAATACATGACGAAATTGTAGTTTTCTGGGCACAAAAACTCCAACAAAGCTGCACAAAAAGAACAATGCTAATCATTAACAACAAAAACAGAAACAGAAATTGCTGGAAAAGCTCAGCAGATCTAGCAGCATCTGTGGAGAGAAATCAGAGTTAACATTTCAGGTCAAATGACCCTTCTGCAGAATTGGATCATTTTAATCATTATACATTTTAGAAGCCTGAGTATGTGGAACAATGGGAGAATCTTAGGTTTTTCAGACTTGGAAAAAGAATTGTGGAGCATATTAAAGGGAGGTAGTAGACCCATCAAACCTTTTGGAACTCTTTCAAACAGGCATTCAAGCAGAATCAAGTTTTATCTTTACAAGCATATATCCAACCACCTGTTAACATTTTCAACAGGACCTACTTTAACCAACTACTCAGCTAGAGCATTGCAGAGTAAAATCCCCTGCTTAAAAACAAACCTTATTACTTTCTCTGGAAGTCAGAAAGGTGATCTTATGGAGGTATGATGAAAAGGTATGGAAAAGACAAGCGTTCAGATTAAATCAAACTACAAATGGAGGACAAGGGGACACAGGTAGACTCCAATAAAAGGACAC
>NW_025967348.1:0-25000 GCF_021869965.1 Rhincodon typus
CTGAACCAGTTCAAGATCAAAAGGAACAGTCCTGGCAAAATCTTGAACGAAGGAATTCAATGGCAAGAAACTCTACGCTGCAATTTTGAATATCAGGGCAACCAGTTAACTACTTAATTTCTGGTTTGATACAATGAAGGGCTAGGGTAAAAATTCAAAAGTACTAAAACCTGGGGAAGGCAAGTAAATTAAGAGAGTTGAATTCTATTTCTGAGTATTACACAAGGATGCAAACTGGAATTTCTACCTTTATTTCAAATGAGTTTTGAGAACATTTAGAGTGATACATTATTTGTATCCCACTGCAGTTGACAGTCAAGCCAACAAATCGATTTCCTTTTTTAATGGATATTGAGAAACAGTACAACTAGGAATGTGAGAAAGAATAGAACTATTAAAGAAATAAGTTTCAGCTAAGAGTAATGCTTGTTATGATGTGTTTTTGTTTAAACTCGGTCTTCAGAAGACAATTTTAGATTAAAGAAAGACCATCCCTATTACGTAGAGGTTTGCATCTATGAAAGAGCTAGACATAATGGCCAAAGGAAGAAAGCAAAGGACACAGTGCAAGATAAGGAAGGAAAAGAAGTAAGGGGAAAAGAATCAAACATTTAGTTCCGCCATCACAATTATTATTTAACGCTTTGCACACAATGAATTAGATGGATACAATGTCCGGCCAGAGTGTCCGGCATGGTGACACAGTAGGAGTTCAAAAACTGCAATGAGATATGTGACTAGTTAATTTTTTTGTGATGACAATTGACAAAAAACAAATGCAAAGATTAGTGTTTTGAAAATACTTCAATATTTAAGTTAGCCTCCAGAATAGGCAAGGGAAGAGGGGAGGGTTTAGCTCAAAATCCAAATGAAGGACATTATCTTTTACAACCCAGTGTTCCCTTGACATTACACTGCTCAAGCCTTGACAGAAGGACGAATGCCACAACTGTCCGACCCGGAGGAGAAAATGCTATCTGAGCTGCTTATGTTTAAAACTGGAGAATAGTAGACACGGAATATATAGAATGCCTTCAATAACTGGAATGTAACCCAACATTTCAATAGCTCCAAAAGAATGGAGTTTCATTCTAATCAGTTAAGACACTTCAAAATCTTTCTTTAATTCCACATCACATAGTCAACAGCTAATTCCTGTTATTCATTCACTACTAGCCAAAATAATGTTATGCTCTGCAATCTCAGCAAAATGTGAACATATAGTGCAATTGTGTTATTCCAAACATTGAGAAAATCTATTTCAGCTTTTGAGACATTTTTGGAAACCATGATGCAGACAATGTAAAGCAACTAAGCATTTAAAAAGCAAGGGTGGTAAAGTATTTGTTACACTGGACAGAAAAACTGTTTGGATTAAAAACATTTAGTGCCTGAGTAGTTTTGTTTTAAGAATACCTTATTTTTCTTTCCATCCACCTCAAATACTGATATGTTTCCTTTTCTATAGATTTCATCTCCTGGGGGATGCTTCCATACACATTTTGCCTAGAGGAAATAAAAGAACAGAAGATATAACATTTTTATTCTTTGCCTTGAGAATTATATTAGATTCGCTCTTTAGAAATACTTTCGAACATATAGTGTCTTTTTTATTTTTCTCAGGGGAGAGTGTGTCTGTGGAATTCTTTATCAAGGAGGGATGCTAAGGCTGGATCATTATGTTTGAGATAAATATAATTTTAATTAGTTAGGGAATCAAAGGTTATAGAGAAAATACAGGAAAGTCGAGATCAGGATTATCAGATCTTACTGAAATGACAAAAGACTCGCTGGGTATACCACCTACTTCTGCTCCCATATCTCACAGTATATCATGATTAGAAAAGAACAGTTTTCAGACCAAAGGATTGCTGGAGTGTTGCTGCAGATTTTGAAACCAAATAACCATATAGTCACTATAAGCACTGTTTACACAGCTGCTGGTACTAACAGTAATTGAAATGCAGTTTGCAGGTGAGTTGGAACCAAATGGCTATCAACAAATGCAGCTATGTTGGCAAGTAGCTGTGGTCTGTTGCCTGGTGATAAATTATGATGAATGCCTTCTGCCTGCCAACTACATGATTGGTTCACAGGTAGCTAAACAGCTTAGGGCTGTAAACAGGATAGGGAGAGGCCTTCAGATCTACATTGGCTCAGGAATGCACAGTTCTATGCTGTAAAAAGCAACTTTAGCCTAAATAAAACCAGTTTACTTTTCCTCCAGCAGTTGCTGTAAACTGTGACTTTTAATCAGTAAGTCAGGGACATTTTATAAGTGAATCAGCTACCCTGTTCCTCATGCACATCAGTGGAAACATCTGGAAAAAGATGAAGAAGCAGCCTTCTAATCAGCACAGAAAAATGTCAGCTGATCCAGTGAACCAAGACCATTGAACTGCTTTCCCAGTTTTTCTTCCATCCATATTACTCATTTTTTGTCTGTGACTTTGTGTGCATGTGTGAGAGCAACTTTATAAAGGGCTTAGAGATTCAACTGGTGGACTTATATGGCAACAGTTCATAACTGTTTACTAATAGCCAGGATCTGATTACTTATAATAAACAGCAATTTTTGCAAAGTTCAGAAACCTTGTCTGTGCTTTCTGTCAATCTGGATCTAAAGGATAGGTAAACTGGGGAATCTGCATATTTTTAAAAATCTTTAACTTTGTGATGATTCCCAGAAAATGGGGCTCGATTTCCAGCATCCTATACCAGTGAGGCATAACAGTTGGAAAGCAGCAAGCTTGAAAACATGCTTTCAAATTTGGTACAGTGGAGCATTAATCAGCCAAGGTAAACAACTGTCCCAAACATAATTATTGGGGAGGCAATAACCTAGCGTTATTACTATTAAATTGTAATCCAGAAACCCAGGTAATGTTCTAAGGGCCCAGGGTCAAATCCCAATATGGCAGATGGTGGAATTTGAATTCAATTAAAAAATAACTGGAATTTAAGAATCTAATGATGACTATGACATTGTTGTTGATTGTTGGAAAAATGCATCCAATTCACTCATGTCCTTTATAGATGGAAATCTGCTGCCCTTACCTTGTCTAATCTACATGTGACTTGAGACACACAGCAATGTGGTTCAATCTTAATTGCTCTCTGGGCAATAATTGTTGACCTCAACAGTGACACCCACATCCCATGAATGAATAAAAAACGTTGCATAATATAAAGCAAATCAGTTAAGTAACTACTCCCATTTCACCAATTTACAACAACTGCAAACTTATGCATACATTGCATAGAACATCAATACATTTGTAACCAGTAAAATCTCAAGCTAAGACACTGGTAAATGTTTCCAAACTGATCAGAAAGACATTGCACCATCAGGGTCCCTTGGTTAATTTCCACATTTCCAGCCTGAGTCCGTAACTGATATTTGTGCTCTAGTTATACCATTAAAACCCATTCATTTTCAATGAATATTGCAGGAGGGCAGCAAGACAAAGTACCTTGAATCAGGCCACAAACTTTCTCTCACTACTGCTGTGATTAAAAGACTTGAGGCCGTGTTATTTAAGGTTCAATTAGCAAAACAGAGGGGAGAAAAGAGCATTTGCCAGACAGCAGCCAACATCAGCGTCCAGTAATTCAAGGCAGCAGCTGTATTCTGAATGCACGTATTGCGAACTGGAGCATTTTCCATATCTAGAGATCCTCCTCCTCAATGAAGCCAACTGTAGACAACAAAACCCATCAGCACCTCCAAAGTGCCAGTTCAGACTCTGGCTGACAGAGGAAAAGAAGATGAGGGAACCTGGATCATAGATCGGAATTTAAATCACAGTTTACCAGACAACAACAATTTTCACTTTTCTATATGCTTGTCCAACATTAGAATCACATTTAATGTTAAACACTGTATTCTGAGTTTTATTGGCACAGGCTGGTTGAAAACCGCCACTCCCTTGTTTGCTGCGAACAGCTGAAGGCTCGTCTTGCTTGACACTAACTGCCAGTCTTTTGCATTAGATGTGATTTTGCAATTGGACATTTGGTGGATAATTCGGAATGTGAGGGGAAATAAGATGACAACCAATTTAGGATTGTCAGCGGGACTTTCAGTGTGGTACACTTCCATGTAGTAGAAGGTACACGTTTAACAGGGCTGTGCTTTTTGCAGATGGAAAGATGTGTACACACACTCGCTGCATTTGTTTCAACTCAACAAAATAAGTGCCGGCCATTCGCTGGTTCATTTCTCAGGGTAATGCCCTGAGCAATCAGGCCTGGTTAAAATTTAGCAAAGCTTGGCTTTAATGGTCATATCAGCAGAATGGTGCATTCTCCATGGCAATGCCTCTACCAATCAGCACTCTCCTCTTACCCATTACAATATTTTTTCCTTGAAATTTGTAATCTTGCAAAATGTCGAGTACAAGATAAAGTTTCAACAAATTGTCTTTTTTCAGTGAAACTCTAACTTTGTAGTACCAAATGAATGTTTTTCTATATATTAAAAATCTACAATCTATGTTTTGCTCATGATTTTAAAATCAAAGTTAATCTTATGCCAAGCCAAAAAAATGACAATTAACTAATTTCTGTGCTGAACTGAAAATCAGTTCTAAGCATTCATAATTATTGACATAGGTAGCAAAGACCTTACAAGATACAACATTACACTTCTGGAATAAAAACAGAAGTTGCTGGAAAAGCTCAGTAGGTCTGGCAGCATCTGTGAAGAAAAAAAATCAGAGTTAATGTTTTGGGTCCAGAACAGTTCTGAGAAAGGGTCACTGGACCCGAAATGTCAGCATCTGTGAAGAAAAAATTAGAGTTGCCAGATCTGCTGAGCTTTTCCAGCAACTTCTGTTTTTGTTTCTGATTTACAGCATTTGCAGTTCTTTTGGTTTTTAACATTACACTTCTGTCCTGATTAACTCTATATTACCAATAGTGTTTAACGTATGATCCAACACGATTAAATGAGGAACAAAATTGGAAATTGCTAGAAAACCCAGCAAGTCAGGCAGCATCTATGGACAGAAAGCAGAGTAAATGGTTCTAAAGAAGTGTCACCGGATTTCCAGCATCCGCAGTTCCTTGGTTTTCTGGATCAATTGAAGACTGGAACTTTTCAGAACTAAAATCAGAAAAGTTTATTTGTGAGATGGAATTTGTCAATTCAATTTCTCTGTTACGGATTTAGATTTTCTGGTTGTAACAGCATGCAAATTCTTCATATGGCTCGAAGTTGCACAAAAAGTCAGTCTGTCTGTTGGACAGATGGCAACAAGTAATTAGCAACTGAGGAACTGGAAACAAAACAACAGATTTCAATCAGACAGAAAGACAGATTGACACTTGTAGCTGGTAGCAAGACTGATGCCTTCAGCCCAAAAGAAAGACCCAACCTATGTCTCAGGTCAGTAGTTTACTACTGTTTGACTCAGCACCTCAATCTGAACAGCTACCATTACATTCCTTAGGAGATTCTGTTCAGTTTAAATCAGAAACTAACCAGTACACACATGGGATGGCAGAAGAAGCACATAACTGTAAGTCAACCATCATCTTTACTTGCATATGAAATTTGATTTACACAGAAACTATGAAAACAAGAAGCTGATTATATTATTACAGGGCAAGTAATTTTTGAATGGATTCTTCAATCCACTCTATTTAGATATAATTCCCATGCATGCTGCTAAATTTTAAACCACCACCTTATCTGCTACAAAGCAGACTGCAATTTAATTATCACAAAATTAAATCTGAACCAATTCAATTATTTTACTTGTTTCTGCTGACAAACAACTTACCATATGCCTGCGAAGGATAGTCTGACTTTTCATGTATTTGAGACAGAATTCGCACATATATAGCCTCCCAAGACGAGCATATTCTTCAGGGTATGGAGAATGGTACCAGGTATCCAGCTCATATCGACCAAACACTATGGTCTTAATCATGTTGCTGCCTTCTGTAATTTGGCCCTGTAACCTTAGCTTCTCCTAAAGTGAAGAAAGAAAATTGAAGCTGTACATCATCGTCAAGTGCTGCCCAAGGTGTAGTCACAGTTCTCTGACAAATCAGTTTCACATTTTACTTGGATTTGATAAAAAAAACTGCAAACTATATTTACATCAGAGATTAAAAGGAAGTGTGTCTGCATTCAGAATTTCGATTTCTTGTCTGAAAGCAGAAAAAAAAGTAAAGTATTCAGCCAATTAAAGTAAAAGAAAACTGAAACAAATGCTATTATTTAATTCTAGAAACAAAGAAAAATTAGTCTTTAAGTTTGCACTTTGTTCATTAATTTTTCACCAGTGCTGCCACCCGGTGTTAGTATCAAGCACTAAAGAGTTACAGGGTGAAAGCTTTTATACATTGTCTGTCTTAAACTTCATACTATGGGAAGGCAGTTGTGTAGTAGTAATATCACTGGACTAGACCACAAACGTTACTTGTTCTCGGGACATAGTTTTAAATTTCATCACAGTAGATGAAGAAGTTTGAATTCATCTGGAATTAAAAAAGCTAGCCTAAATGTGATTATGATATCTGCCTGCCGTCCTTACCTGATCTGACTGACATGTGACTCCAGATCCAGGCAAAGTTGTTGTCTCTTAACTACCCTCTAGGCAGTTAGGAATGGGCAATAATTGCTTGCCTAACCAGCAATGCCCATGTCACAAGAATGAATAAAAGGCATTATTTATCTTGTAGTTTCACCACCATACTTCCTTTTGGATTCTAAATATAACTAACGTAATGTCAACCAATGTCCAATTACTGTCATCTGTAGTTACGAGAACTGGGTTTACACTGCTTAAACCCATTTTATAGAATACTCTTGTAGGCAACACAGTACTTCAATTATCATGAAGTGCTTTGAGAGGCTGGTCATGGCCCACATCAACTCCAGCCTCCCAACCTGTCTTGATCCCCTACCAGTTTGCCTACTGACATAACAGGTCCACAGAGGATACCATATCCCTAGCCCTGCACTCATCCCTGGAACATCTGGACAACAAAGATACCTACGTCAGACTACAGCTCCAACTTCAACACCATTATCCCCTCCAGACCAATCTCAAAACTGCATGGACCTTGGTCTCAGCTCTGCCCTCTGCAACTGGATCCTCAGCTTTCTGACCGACAGGCTGCAATCAGTGAGGATAGGTAACTGCACCTCCTCCATAATAACGCTCAACACTGGAGCCCTCCCCCCCAGGATGCGTACTCAGCCCCCTACTGTATTCCCTGTACATCTACAACTGTGCTGCCAAATTCTGAACAAACGCCATCTACAAGTTTGCTGACAACAACACTGTACTGGGATGGATATCTAACACCGACAATCAAAATACAGACCTGAGATAGGGGGCTTGGTGACATCGTGCAATGAAAACAACCTCTCTCTCAACATTGGCAAAACTAAAAAACTAATCATCGACTTCAGAAAGAAAGGAAAAGAACACGCCCCCATCTACATCAACGGAACTGAGGCTGAGAGGGTGGAGAGCATCAAGTTCCTCAGAGTCACGATAACCAAAGACCTGTCCTGGACTAAATGCAACAGTCAAGGCAGCACAACAATATCTCTTCTTCCTCAGGCGGCTCATGAAATTTGGCATGTCCATAAGGACCCTCACCAACTTCTACAGATGCACCTTTGAAAGCATACTGCCTGGGTACATGACAGCCTGGAATGGCAACTGCTGTGCCCAGGACCATAAGAAACTACAAAAGATGGTGTACGCAGTCCAGACCATCAAGGAAGCCAACCTTCCATCCACGGACTCTATTTACACAGTTCGCTGCCGCGGAAAGGCTGCCAACATCAAAGACCCAACGAACCCTGGTAAAGACCTCCTACAACCTCTTCCGTCAGGCAGAAGACACAGAAACCTGAACACATGCACAAAGCAGGTTCAGGAACAGCTGCTTTCCGGCCATTATCAGACTGTTGGACTCCACCCTCAAATAATATAACCTACAATGTAACCTGTAAGCCTCAAAGTCTTTTTGACTTGTACATCCTTTGCTTGTTATGATCCGCCTGTACTGCTCATAAACAAAGCTTTTCACTGTATTTCGATACACATGACAATAAAATCTATCAACATCAACAGGATCTGTCAATCATTCGTGCTGGATTTAAATGAAGGCCTCAAAGTGAAAGGATTTCAACACTCACAATTAAAACTTAAAGAATTAAAATGAATGAAACACCTGTTTTTCCTATGATGCTGTTGCTTAAATAGAAAGGACTGATAAAATCACCAGAGGTGCAAGTTTACTTCCTAGTCCAACTCAATCCGGAAACAGTACACTAAATCTTATGGGCAACACAGTACGGAGCTGAAAGAACACAGCAAGCCAGGCAGCAGAGGGTTTCAGGGCAGCTCTGATGTTGTCTGGCCCACTGTGTTCCTCCAGCTCCAAACTGTGTTGCCTCCGACTCCAGCATCTGCAGTTCTTGCTATCTCACACTAAATCTAATGTTCTTTGGGCTGAGTTGACATCAAACTTTTTGGAGGGGTTTTTGCTGCAAGGCCTAGCAGATTTTCTCACTGCTTCTTAACAAAATTACCACATTAACTCCTGACCCCACCCCTATGGCATCTGTCACATCTGATTCCAGCCCCGTTTTACCCCATGCCAGTTCCATACCAACTTGCTACACAATGGATATTCCAGAATTCACTGGCATCCCTTGCAGGCCCACTATCTTTTTCAGCTGTTGCGCACCCAGACAAGCACTATCAGTCCAAAGCAGCCCTGCACAGCTCCTGACAATTGACCCAGAAATCAGCACACGGCTGTACAGGCAGGAACCTAGAGGTCCAGCTGGACGAGTTGGTACAAAGTCAGAATTTACTCTTCCCTCAAGATCAGCTGTGGAGACCACACCCATCATCTTAGTCTAAGGTTGCCACTCACATTCAAATAGTCTTAGTCGTCTGGGGAAATTCACATTACTTATACAGAGGCGGTCAATGACCTCTTCACACCACCCTTAAGTACCACTATCTTCTGTCTGGTACCTCACACTCACTCTGTTTTTGAGGCTGTACCCACTTCCCACCAAGGCTCATGCTCCACCACTTTCATTATTGTGTGCAATACCTTCCCCACTTATTCTCACCCATCCCAACCCGTGACTTCACTAACTCTGTATTCCCTCTGTGCTAATCACTCACTTCGGACACTTGCATACCTAGATCAAAAGTAATAGCAGTGTCACCCACTCTCACCTGCCTTAATAGCTGTCTTTCTCTCATTCCAGGAGAAATTCAGTCTCCATAAAGCAGAAAGACCCAAGGCAAGTGGTGGGAAGCCTTACGTTCAGTTCCTCATACTTTATATGAACAGTGTCCTGACTATGACTGCACTGAGTGGCTGACTGACTGTTTCCAAGCTCATGGACTGGCACTGGAGGCTGCTCTTGGCTCACTGTGCTGGGGCTTTCTGAGGAAAGGCTATATCCCTTGGTCTGCTAACAACCATGACAAGCTTCCATCCTTCATGTTACATTAAAATGTAAGGCAAGGCAGATGTAAAATGAACCTAGTATCTATGGCTGAGGGGGAAAAGTGCAAAAAGGCAAGGCAAGGCAGGGATGCTGTGAACATTCAGGTATTCAACGAGTCACTGTTATGAAAGAAAATGAAGAACTCGGAGGGGCTGCCTGGCCCAGTCCATGAGCTTAGTCCATGTCCCTGATCGGTGTCCTTGTTGTAGCATTACAATGGTAGTTGCTGGGGCAGCTTTGATACATGGAAGTGCACTCTAACTGGATCAGAAATCTGCCTTGAGGATTCACAGAAGCTGGCACATATCAGATGCCAGTGTTCGCATAGGCAGCATATGGCTGTTGCCCATGCCCTTACAGCATGATGCAAGATGTCCAACATGGAGATCATTTGGAGCTGAATCCACCAGGTTTCCACGCCAGGTTTTCTTGACGTCTATTTGTTTTGCAACTTTAGTAAGACAGGGCTAGCAACAACGCCACTAACAAGCAATAATCCCCCTAAATTGGTAACTTGCCACTGTCTAGCTAGAAACCTGCCACACCGCTTGTGAGAAGTGTAAAAGATGGCACGAGATGATCCCAATTCAGGCTCTGTGAGACTTCTCATCCACTTCTGCCTCAAATCTCACTAGAATCATGTCATTATGCTCCTGTAAGATCCCAACCTACGTGGACACCACAAGGCATTTGATTGCCAAGCAAGATCATTTTTGTAACTGGATGTAACGTTGACGTTAAAATAAATCCCATTCTCAATTTACATTAGCCATTTTTGCAAATCACTTTCCTTAGGAACAACGTTATTTATCATATCAACTGAAACATTTTGTCATACCAACAGAAAAGATTAAAAAAATTAAAGAATATTGACACTGTCAGCTGTTTTGCTATCTATTTTCTCCCTTTGACTTATAAGCAACAATTCTGTTGTTTGTCAGTGATTTCGCTCTCTAATCTTCAAAAAGCTATCAAAATTTAGATTCAAAGAATCTGAAACTCTTTATGTCACTAATCATGATTTAAAATCGATAACTAATTTTAAGCTGCAAATAAACAACAAAATTCAAACACCAGAAAGCTACGCTACAAAGATACAACTTCTACAACAAAATTCTTACAATATGAACAAATATTGTGGAATAGCATTTTCACATTGAACTACAGTCTTTCTTCTTCAACTGCCATGTGTAAAGCATACTTCAGCAGGTATTGCATCATACCAGATCCTCAGAGGCTCGTGCTTGAGCTTTGCGGAATAATTCCAGGTCAAAATCAGATGTAAGATTGTCCAGGAGTGGTTCTCTCGTATTTCCATGTATCTGCCTGTGCTCCTGCGAGTTTACAACCACACAAATATAACACAGCCATAAATAAATCATTAAAACAAAACAAATAGTCATTAATTGGTGCAATCAGGTTAACCCTGAAAGTCTGCGAAAGTTTCAACAACGCATCTTTGCCACATTAAAATATATCCAGAAAATATGCTCAACCATTAAGGCTGTCAAGTTAATAGCCTAATAATTCTGTTCTATTCACAACAGAATCTGAAATTTGGTTAACAGATTTTGTTAGCCAATGGTATTAAGGGATAGAGAATCAAAGCAGACAAATGGAGCAAATGTTATGATTAACTGAATGGCAGAACAGGTTTAAAGGGTTAAATGGTAACATTGCATATGTTCCTCCTCAAAAATGTTTTCTTTCATGAAAAAGTAAATATGAGGTTCACCGGCAAGACCAATATTTGATGCCCTAGCTTAACTACCCCTGAACTGAGAGCAATTATGCACCAAATACATTACTGTGGGCATGGTGTCAGGTAAGGATAAACTGGGTAAGGATAGCAGATTTCCTTCCATAAAGGACATTAGTTAGCCAGTTTTTCTTTTAAAAACAATTAATGACAGTTGATAATGATCATTATTACTGAAACTAGCTTTATATTCCAGATTTATTAACTGAGCTTTAATTCCACTAACTGCCAAGGTGGTATTTGAACCCAGGTCATCGAGGGGATTCAGTCAGAATTCTGGATGACTCGTCCAATAACAATCACACTGTTATCTCCTTCTAAAATGCTCTCATAAGTTTCAAGAGACATATTACTTCAAAAAAAAAATTAGGAGACTGGCCATCTCACAAATATCAGCATGTATGGAAAACTGCAGTAATGAATTTATCAACCTATTTACTGACTGTTCTTACACAAACAGAACAAATGCAATCTATTCATCATCATTGCATCTTTTGGTTATTTTGCTTGGGTTCAATTTTGAGTTCACTAGTTTCCAATCACTTAATTTTATTATGGATCTACTAATGCGAATAAATCCATTATTATGTCAGGGCTACCTGGCTCTTGACTTCATTACAACCTTAGTCCAAACATGGACGAAAGAGCTGAACTCCAGAGGCGTGGGAAGAAATCAAGGTAGCATTTGACCAAATATCAAAGAACCCTCGTGGAACTGAAGTCATTAGTTACATTGAAGTTTGGGTGGGTCTTTTTTTCAAGAAAATAAAGGAGGCAATGGAATTTTGTCCCTTTTTTGCTCCGGAACTGGAGTTTGAGAACGCCAATGTCTTGTTACAACTGTACAAGGTGTTGCTGAGCCTGCATCTGGAGTTTTGGTCTCCATATTTAAGAAAGGATACAATGGCATTACAGGCGGTTGATACAGGCTGATTCTTGGGATGAAAGGTTTGGCTGATCAACTTTAGAAGAATCTTCTTGAAACACAGAAAATTCTGAGGGGTTTTTACAGGGTAGATATTGAGAAGATGCTTCCACTTGTGGGGCAATCATGAGCTATGGACATAGTTACAAGTGAAAGGTACACTTTTTGAAAACTGACAGGGTAGTGAACATCTGATATTATCTAGCTGAGGGACGTGGTAGCTAGATCACAAAGTATTTCAACAGAAGATGGATTTTTGAAACACAGGAGTTGAGACCCAAGATGAGCTTTTTATTCTTTTTTATATTCATTCATGGTACATGCACATCCCTAGCTGCCCTTGAGAAGGGGTGGTGAGCTATCTTCTTGAAACACTGCAGTCCAAGTGCTGTAGGTAGACCTACAATACCATTAGAGAGGGAGTTCCTGGATATCAACACAGCAATAGTGAAGAAATAGCGATATATTTCCAAGTCAAGATGGTGAATGACTTGGGGGAGAACATGCAAGTGGTGGCACTCCCATGTATCTGCTACTCTTCTACTTCGAGATGGAAGTGATCATGGGTTTGGAAGGTTCTGTCTAAGAAACTTTGGGAAATTTCTTCAGTGCATCTTGTAGATAGTACAGACTTCTGTTACTGAACAATGGTAGTGGAGGGAGTGGATGTTTGCGGATGAAGTGCCAATCAATCAGTTGCTCTGTCGTGAGCAATGTCAAGCTTGAGTGTTCTTGAAACTGCACCCATCCAGATAAGTAAAACTTATTTCATCACTCTCCTGACAAGTGCCTTGTAGATGGTGGACAGGCTTTGATGAGTCAGGAGGGGAGTTACTCACCACAGCATTTTACCTTTCAACATGCTCTTGTAGCCACTGTGTTTATGCGGCAAGTCCAGTTAAGTTTCTGGTCAATGGTAACCCCCAAGATGTTGATAGGGGAGATTTGGTGATGGTAATACCATTGAGTATCAAGGGGTGACTGTTGGATCGTCTCTTGTCTCACTGTCTAGCATTTGAGGGGTTAGAAATCCAAGTATTCCATGTCAACAGGTTCCCCTTAATCCACATTACTTGTTGCTTCTTCAAAGAACTCTAATAACTTAGTCAAACATGATTTCCCCTTCACAAAATCATGCTGACTGTGCCTTGATTGCATTGCAATTTTCCAGTGTCTAGCGAAAACCTCACTGATAGGTTTAAACAACTTCTGAAACCATATTTATTTCTTAAACAGCCAATTAGTGGGGTGGGTGGAAAACAGAAAATTCCTCTTTGACTTAGGCCATTAAGACTAAGCTAGATGATCTCTCTGGCCAGGTGATTAACATTACATAGTACTTCATTTTTGAAAAAGATGAGTTTTACAATAGCCAGAAACACATACAGCTCCGAAGGAATAAAATTTACCAGAACGTTTTCACAGAAATTTTACCATATATTTTTCTTTTTGCTCTTTGGTCAGGCCCGAATTCCTTTTCTTTCGAAGTTCTGTCACCTTTTCTTTGTATCTTAACTGTTTCTCTGTTGGAGCCTAAAGATGAGAGAGGTTTGAGTGCAATACTTATTCAGATTGGTCTAAAATGACTGAAAATACAAATAAAAATCCAAATTGCCAAAATTACTTTTTTAATTCTATGATTTTTTTGATCAGTATAAAAAGCAAATGTCTAAGTTAGAGGTCATTAGATTTGAGTGTGTTAATATTGCCGTTAACTCATCTTTATACTGTAACAATGGTAGCTAGCTTATTTGGAAGAATGCTGTGCACATTATCTTTTAAATAGAATTTGGAATCAGACTAATGCTGTATATTTTCTAATATACAGCAAAATTGTATTAAGTCAAATCGCAAGGGGCACACCCACAAATTTGTGATATACAGAACTGCAAGATTGCCCAGTTTCGCCTAGAAACATGTTCCATATTTTAGGAAAAAATACAAAACAGAACACAATGAAACAGTAAATCACTGATAAGTGTCTTTGTTTTTCAGTTTGTTCACACCCACAATGACCTAACCTTGTACAGAAAAAGGCACTGAACGATATTGAAAATTAGCACCGGAAAAACGCAATCATTTCCTCCTTAACTTGCAGCCTTTGGACAAAGGTGGTAATGTTCACTATGTCATCAACACAGTCAACAGGTTTGTTGAATTTTCGTGCTGCACTGCAAAATCCTGAAGCATTCCTATGGCCTTTGCAGCTTTAGTTAGGTAACAGGTGAGCGAGCAGGTGGGCATTCATCAGACTCTTCAGGGTTATCAATCTTTACAGTTGAAAAACATACCACATCGACACCTGCCTCATTGGTCAGTTGTTGTGCAGCATATGGTGTCATCCACCTCAGTGTAAGTTTCCACTGTTGTCTTGACTGGAACTTCCATGTCAGTCTCCCTCAAGCAAGTGAAAGGGGCCTCATCTGCAGGTTGGTTGGCCTCATCCTACTCTTTGTTCCTGCCATCATGTGCACTTGCAGCCTGTTTGAACCCAGCATGGCAGAGCCAGTTGCCCATAATGGCTTCCATCACCAGCGTCCACCATCTCCATCATGAACGTGGCATCTTACAACAGCTGGGTTGTATACCTGTTTCTTATTGATCGCCTTGATAATGTGAGAAATCAGCAGCTGACAGTAGGTAGTGTTTAAGTTTCTAATCATCCCTTGATCTATTGGCTGGAGTTTGGCTAAGGTATTGGGAGGTGAAAGCACCAGCTTGATACTGGATGCTGGGAATCATTGGGCAGCTATCAGCAATTATTTTAACCTTGCACAGATATGGTATGTTCACTTTCTTGATCCAGACCTGAAAAAAAGTGAGAGAGGATTTCCAGGTGGCTTTATTAGCCTCACACTGTGCGCACAGTGTCTCGACATTCACAACGTATAAAGTGGCTTCTCATTTTCCTTTCAAAAGAAGAAATGATTTTTCAGTGCTATTCATGGTGGCATGACCATAGCTGTGGTATTCTTTCCTTCACTTTCCACCATTAAACTTTTCATCTGGTAAAAAAAAATCTGTCTCCAACTGGCAACACGTGTAACTTTCTCATTTATTCAGGCATGCTTGCAGCATTTATAGGCAGATCCATGCCAAATGACGACTTTCCGGTGGTGATGTAACTCCATTCCGAATGGTTGACAGAGTTACATGGCAAGCTTGAACGAGCTCGGCCAATCAGGCAGTACCTGTCCGGAACTGGTCTTGGCACGGTCAACCTTCTATTAGATTTCCTATTCTGTCAGTGGGAACAACTAACAATTCTGATACAAGTCTAGCAACCATGCATTGTTTGCGGCATACTTCATTCCTTGATTTAAGAAAGGTGATGATTTCAGGTACTAAGTCTAAATATCTTGGCATGACTTCCCTTGACTTAACCTCCTCACAACAGCATTGAGATTAGTTCACTGTAAGCAACACAGTTTGTTGAGAGAGTCTGAGATAACAAGGTGTAGAGCTGGATGAACACAGCAGGCCAGGTAGCATCAGAGGAGCAGGAAAGCTGATGTTTCGGGTCTGGACCCTTCTTCAGAAAAGTTTGTTGAGAAAGGATTTAAACAACTTGTGCTGAAGGGCTCTTGCTCAAATCAAGTTTATAATTTTAATAACAACTTCCATTACATGGAAAAAGCCAAAAACTTATTACTACTTCCTGGTGGATTAAATCATAGTAACTAACAAAAGAGGGAATTCAGGATCATTTCTGCAAAATTCAATGAAGTCCTCAATTATGGCAAACAAGCCTGGTGCACCATCAATTGTGATGGAAACCTGATTGGAATGTTTTTCTCAAGCGTGTAACTTTACCCCTCTTTAAGGGTCAAAAGGGTGAGAGTTCTTATATCCTTACAGACCATGCTCAAGTGGGCTGTGTCAGTCACAACATATTAATCAAACTACAGCGAGAAATATTTAGAATCCGTCAGATGCTGCTGTAGTCGCTCAAAGATGTCTTTGGACAAAGGACTTGATGCATCTCACTACTGCAGCAGCATCAAGTGAAATGCTCTGGATTGCCATTGTAATTTCTTCTTTGCTTTTAAAGTTTTTGAATAAGGAGTTATGACCACAGTCACTGCATTTTTAATTACTTCGCTATCTGTGAATGATGCCTTTTGATTACCAGAAGATTATGAATGAAGCTTCAATACAGGCCTTACCATTTGGGGCTTCGTTTGAAAAAAATTGACTGTTGAGCTTTCAAACAGCCTTTAGGTCATCAATTTTCTTTGCCCAGTGCATGCTGTTCAACACAAGATTATTCTTGGGTCTACCGTGCATCATTGTACAGCCTCATTTCACATTTCCCCCTTTCACTTATTGGTAAATTTTAATGACGTACAAGGCAAACACATCTCTTAAACTTGTGAAGAGAAATTCACTTTCCCATTCTGCATCGAAGTTGTGCATTTTTGGTTTCTTTTCACATTGTTCAAGTTCACCATTCATCATTTTGCTTTACGTTGTAGCTCACGACATCACCCTGCCTCTGGATCCACACCTCAGGAGATTCTAGAACGCTGGCTGTGTTCAAGTGTAGAGACACAGGAAATCACTTCTGCGGTCACAATTTGTTTCCAGAGAACCCAAGTGGTTTGCATTGCTTGGAAATTGGAGGTGGGGTGCAACAGCTTCCCTGTCATATTTCTTCATCCTGCACAGACCTATCAAATGGCAGCCAAAGGGAAAAAAAACTGCAAGTCTACAAAGAATGTCCGGGGAGCAGGACCAGCTGAGCTGTTCTTGCAGGGAGTCTACATGAATGTAATTGGGGTGGCACAGTGGCTCAAAATTAGCACTGCTATCTCACAGCCTCAGGTGACCATCTTGAGTGGAGTTTCTACATTCTCTTCGAGTTTGCGTGGATTTCCTCCGGGTGCTCCAGTTTCTTCCTACTGTCCAAAGATATGCAGGTTAGGTGGTTTGGCCATGTTAAATTGCCCAGTAACCATGGACGTACAGGTTAGGTGGATTAGGCATGGTAAATGCAGAGTTACAGGGATACGGTAAGCAGTGTGTCCGAGTGGGATGCTCTTTGGAGTGTCAGTGAGGACTTAATGGGCCAAACAGCCTGCTTCCACACTGTAGGGGTTCTGTAATGAGCTGAACAGCCTCCCATATCTCGAGTATTGAAATATACTGGGTTCACACATCAGCTTCTGGTCTATTTATTTGCACTGCCATCACAAATCTTTGTTTACTCTACAACAATAGTCCATCTGGACCAAACTAAAGTACGACTCAACAAGCTGGCAAAAATTCTTAAGAGCATGCACTTTTCTCAAGCCAGGCAGCTTCCAGATGCAGAAGTCACGTAATGGCCCATGCAACGGCATGACATTTGACGTGTGCACTGCAAGAGAACGCAGGTAGGAAGTCAACTGTCAGAGACTCTTCTATTGACCAATCTATTGCTATCTATGTGTTGGAGATCACAGCCCTAACACAGCAACTGTTCAAGATTTCAGTCTATTGTTGCACCCTCTACTTACTTGCATTGAGAATTATAATATCTAATATAAATGCAAGGTCATGGTTTGATGATCCAAAAGGAATATTTTCTTCCAATCAGAATTCAAACCACTGGTATTTTAACCTAAAACAAATCTTCTTATCTATACTTTCCCTCTAAACTCCATATTATACATTTTCCTTGCATTTCCATATGGCTATTAAAATATTACCTGTTTTAGTTATATTTAGTTATTTCCCCATCTCCTCTCAAGTCAGTAGGCTACAAACAATATTCAAATGATGGTGCTAACACACCGTATGATGATCGTTCATATCCCTTGTACTTCCTGCATTTGCTGTTATTTTATTTCCTATATGTTAACCTGGCACTTGAAATCTAGAACCAAAAACAGAAATTGCTAGAAAATCTCAGAAGGTCTGGCAGCATCTGTGGAGAGAAATCAGAGTTAACTTTCAGGTCTGATGACCCTTCTTCAGAATGTTCTGAAGGAGGGTCACTGAACCCGAAACGTTAAGTCTAATTTCTCTCCACAGATGCTGCCAGACCTGCCAGGATTTTCTAGCAATTTCTGTCTTAGGTTCTGATTTCCACTATCCACAGTTCGTTTGCATTTTTACTTGAAAATTCAGCTTTGCTGAAAACACTGAGCCAAGTAATTAGAGCTTTAGGTCTATTTGATTAAATCAATTATATTTGAAAACATTGAGTGATTGCAATATGTCAAATTTATTGCTTGTTGGCGATGCTATGAAGTCAATTTTGCATTTCACAATTGTACTTTGACAATATTATTCTAATTGGATAGGCTACCTGTACTTGTCGATAAGGCACTAGGCACCAGGCACCATAAGATGCATCCAATCATACTGAGGGCAGCACAGTGGCTCAGTGGTTAGCACTGCTGCCTCACAGTGCCAGGGACCAGGGTTTGGTTCCATGCTTAGGCGACTTTTTTTTATTGATTATTGGGATGAGGGCATCGCTGGCTAGGCAGCATTTATTGCCCATCCCTAATTGTCCAGAGGGCAGTTGAAAATCAACCACATTGCTGTGGGTCTGGAGTCACATGTCGGCCAGACCTGGTAAGGATGACAGTTTCCTTCTCTAAAGGGCATTAGTGAACCAAGTGGGTTTTTCCAACAATCGACAATGGGCTCAGGGTCATCATTAGATTCTTAATTCCAGATTTTTTTTGTTGAATTCAAATTCCACCATCTGCCGTCGCAGGATTTGAACCCACGTCCCCAGAACTTTATCTGGGCCTCTGGATTAACAATCCAGTGATAATACCATTAGACCACTGACTAGACTGTTTGTGTGGAGTTTGCACATTCTCCCAGTGTCTGTGTGGGTTTCCTCTGGGTGCTCTAGTTTCCTCTTCAGTCCGAAGATGTGCAGGTTAGGTGGATTGGTCATGCTGAACAGTATCCGGGCGTGTGCAGGCTAGGTGGATTGGCCGTGGGAAAAGCTGGGTTACAGGGATTTGGGTGGGGTAGGGGGTTCTGGGTGGGTGCTCTTTGGAGTGTCAGTGTGGACTCAATAGGCCAAATGACATGTTTCCACACTTTAAGGATTCTATATAGGGAAGTGAAAGTATAAATTGTGGGAACACTGACCATAATTTTTCAGTCAGTCATTCTTAGACTCAGAGTGATGCTAGAAGACTTGTGCAAAAAGGATGTAAAGATAAGCTCAGTAACTACAGGCCAAATCAGTTTAATTATGGTGAAATATCTAGAAAACAAAAGTCTGGACAAAATTGTCACATGGACAAATGCAGGCTAATTAAGGAAAGCTAACAAGTGTTTAATGAAAGATAGTGGTCAACTGATTTGAAGTTTTTTGAAGAGGTAACAGAGAAGACTGATGAAGGTAACACTGACGTGGTGAATGTAACTTCCAAACAAAATGTGAAACTGTGGCATATGGATTGTGAGCAAAGTTATAGCTCATGGAATAACGTGACAATAGCAATATGGGTACAAAATTCGCAAACTAGAAAGCAGGCAGTAATAGCTAATAGATATTTTGAGGGTTGGGAAAGGTTTGTAGTGGAATTCTGCAGGGGTCACTGCTGGGACCTTTGCTTTTCATGACATATAAACTAATGTAGCACAGGTCTCAAATTTCTGGATGATACACCATGAGGAAGGAAGTGTAGAATTTCAAAAAGGAAATATACATGTCATTGGAATAGGTGGTCAGGTAAAGTTCAATATGGAGATATGGAAGGCAATTCATTTTTGAAGGAAGAACAGAGAGATGCAGGATAAAAGTACAACTCAAAAGAGAGCAACAGGACATGGACCTATACATATGCGGGTATATTCTTTGAAGGTGATGGAACAAGTTGAGAAAGTGGTGTCATAATGGTGGTAAAGATGGATCATCCAATTTTAACCTTCACCATCTGATTGTTATACCAAAAATCTTAAATGGACTGAAATGGTTTTTAGAAAGGAAGAAATATGGACTTAAAATCATAACAATTTTCAAATGATGACAGATGAGACAAGCTTATAGAATAAACAAAATCAATCTGCACTGAAATTTCCTTTTTCTCAAAAGACATCAAAACCAAGCAAATGAGTCAGCATTAAGAAATTCACCTGCGGCGTGTTTTAAATCATACTTGTATGATAATTCACATGTTGGGAGCTGAAAAACTTGCTTTCCAATGAGCCAGCTTGGAAAGACAATGGAGCCAGAGTCTGAATACAGACACATGAAACTATAGTTCAACAGCTGCTTTTGAGCAGCAAAGCAGAAAGAAGCATGTGGATTCATAACCTGGAAGGCTTGTTTTCTCTTTCTCTCACCCTATTTCTCTCCATCTCAGAACACGGTACCTGATAAAGCCACTGAGGAGAATAACCATTCACTAAAAAAGTCAAGGGTATATACAAATTTTGCTGCAGTTGCAATACAAATCAAAAATTAACCAACTGCGGCCTCAGGTTTAGAATCTAACACCAGAAAGACTAAAATTTTTGAATTATCTTACTTTTCCCTGTCCTTATCACTCCTTTCTTAAAGGAATTATAATGTGTTTGCATGTCCGTTTGATGTTGCATTGTATAATTATTTTCCCCCTTTGGGTTAGTAGGTAACAAAATACTTTTTCCTTCCTGCAAAAAAGTCTTGCAATTGGCTCCTTTATTTAAATATAGTTAATACATCTTAACTTCACGTGTGATGTAGTTGCACGTAGAAAAGAAAAAAAAATTGCTGTAACCCTGAAAGGGGGTTAGAAGGGATTCAATATCTCTTCCTTACCTGGTTGTAAACATGATTAATTAAGCATACACTAATGGAAGCTTTATTAATAAGAACATACAGCACAAGAGGAAGGAGATTATGCTGAACTTGTGTATGGCAGTACTGGAATAGATGACCTTGGAAGGATGTGCAATATGCAGACAAGATTCACAGTTTGGAAGATAGATTGGAGAAGGTAGGATTATTTTCTTTGAAGAGATGGGCAAAGGCAAATCTGATCAAGCTTTTCAAATCGTGAAGGGTCTAAACAGATTAGGTAGGGAGAAACTGTTCCCATTCATGAAAGAATCAGGAAACAGAGGG
Source organism: Rhincodon typus (assembly GCF_021869965.1). Lineage (NCBI taxonomy): Eukaryota > Metazoa > Chordata > Chondrichthyes > Orectolobiformes > Rhincodontidae > Rhincodon > Rhincodon typus. Next base: position 21,254 of record NW_025967348.1, read on the forward strand.
CACAGATTTAAAATAATTAGCAAAAGCAATAGGAAAGGAAACATCTAAGGTTTCTCTTGCAATTACTCAGTATATGGAGGAGACAGGTTTCATGGAACCATTCAGAAGGAAATTTTGAAAAGAAACAACGTGCAGGAGTACAGCAAGAAGGTAGGATAATGGCACTCAGCAAACAGCCAGAGAGCTGGTGCAGACACAATGGGCCAAATTGCCTCCTTCTGAACTGTCATGCTTCTACGATTCCTTAAATACCATATACTTCTCATTCAATCAATCTGAAAATTGCCTTTCATTCTAGTTATCAAAAATGAGCCCCACCGTGACAATTTCTGTGCTCCTGCAAGCTTTTCAAATTAATGACCAATCAAAAATTAATTTGCTTTACTATTCTGATCTTCAATTCACTGAAAAGAAAGCTAGCATCCTGATGGCGTGCTGCTATAAATAAGATGCAAACTGAGTTCAGCTCAGTATCTATGATTAAACCACACTTCCGAACCAAAGAACCATTATAGTAAACCCTAAGCTATCCTGAAACATAATGGTGCACTCAAATTTTAATTTTTACATGATCTGGATCTCTCACATACAGAAATGAAAATATCCATCTTCCTGGTTTCTTTTTTAAAACCAACGACTTTAATTACCCTCAGAAATTGTCAAGAAAAGAATCGACATATAGCCACAGTATTATTATTACTATCCTATCTTTCTTTGGATATCCTTGCATTCCACTATCAGTTGCTGTGTCTTTTAACAACAGGACACATCATCTTCAAGATGTAATTTTCATTCCAACTCCTACTTCGAACAGTATGATTAATTTCCTAATCAAACCTTTCCCAACTACTGGCTATAAATCCCATCACCAATTCTCATCTATGGCTGCATATCATCCCTTCTCCAAATCCCACCCAATCCCCCTCTCAAACTGGGCACATCTAATTCCGAGACCAATCTTAAACCAGTTTAATTTCCCCTTTTTTCAGATGGCCATTTACAGGTCCATTGGCTACAATTCATGTACAATCCTTATTGGAAATAACCCTACAAGACAGACATTGCCTTAGCAGAATCCTTCACACTAAACTTCCCTTCCGTCACTACCCCAAACTCAACTGCTGGCTGGAACAAATTTCAATCGATTTGCCTGTGTTAACTTCATTTCCCATTCATCAGCATCTGCTGCTTTTCAAATACTTAACTTCATAGTTAAACTCCATATAACTCAACACTTACTCCCTATTTGCAATATTTTCCATCACTGGCAATTTCCCTGCACCCTCTTTTTACCCATTCCTTCTCTCTCTCTCTCTCTCTCTCTCTCTCTCTCTCTCTCTCTCTCCCCGACCCAACTCCTGTAGACCTCCTTTTCCAGCCCAATCATCCAATTCATCTATTCAACAACTCCACCATCTGACCAATACTTTGGACCTCTGACCCTCTCCCATCTTCTCCGCTACCAACCTACTATCCCTATACACTCATTCTTGTCCTATCTGTCCACCTCTCCTTCATTCTTTGTCTCCTATCTTTTCCCTCCCTCTCAATCATGTTTTCCTGTCTCTCCCCTCTCAACTAATCCTGGAGTCACACATTGGGTAATCAACTACAAATGGCAGGTTTTGTTCCTTTAAGAACATTAATGAACCATTTGGGTTTTTAAGGTCACCTAACGGCTGTCAAGTCAATTTTAATAATAATTTCTTTTATTTTCTTGCTGAATTAAAGTTTCAATTTGGAATGTGAAATCATTACTATTTGAGGACTCCAAATTGTTTGTTCAGTAATGTCAAATTTAATTGGTTATTTATCGCACCACTGTTGTGGAATCATGCTGTGCGCCAACTGACTACTTAAAAACAGTGGCCTACAAAAATAATTAATTGTCTGCAAAACGCAAAGTCCTGAAGAAGTGAAAGGCAGATCTTTCTTAAATATTTCTGACTACAGCGATAATAAGAACTTGCCTGATGCCTGGTTGCATGCCTGTTGTTTTCATCTTGTCTCTGCGATAATGCCCTGTCATCAATCTGCCTTTCACGTTGCTGAGCTCTAACCTGTAACCATCAACAGCAGAAAATTAGAAGTTAAACTCTACAAATCCCAGAAGCAACCAGATAATTATTGCACTGACAAGCTGGGCAGAAGGCCGAGAAACTGCTGCCTAAATTTATCAAACAGCCTGGATCACAATTAACATCAACAAACATTGACAAAATTGTGGGTCCCACCTTTCCATTATTTACCGAAGCTCAACAAAAAGTATGTATTTTTTAAATACAGCCTATTCAGACTCTGCTGGATACAAACATATACAACACAGGGAGGGCTATGCAGCTTTTCTGTGAATGCAGATCTACACATTAATCTGTAACAAACATCTTCATTCCTTTCACCAATTACTACTGCACTGGAGTGAGATGCAAGGTTTCAAATAGCAGAAAGAGTTCCCCAGCAACTAAAGCAAAATTCCTCAGATTACATTGAATTAATCAGCTTCCCTGCACCATGCCCAAACCATTGAAAAACACAATCTCTTATTATGTTTCTCCAACTGCACTCCTATAGCAAAAGTCTCAAACTTAAGAATTCAGACATTGGACAGTGTTGGTAGTGATTCATCCAGCTCTGGATAGATGGGATTCAAAAAGTGTTGGTGGGGTTTCCATTCAGTTTCTACTATTGATTCAAAAGCAGTGTGATAAAAATAGCTGAATAGTTTATGTTCGTCAAGCAAACACAACAAAGGATTATTCTAGCATAACGACTGCCAAGGATTCACTATTTTTGAAAAGCACTGATTACAGATTATAACACCGATTGTTTCGCACAACTGCAAAAATGAAGTTTCACATATTAAGTGCACAGCGGATGGGCATCAAAATAACTACCGACTCTTTAAGATTTCAAACACTATTGTAAAGCAAGTGAATAAATGTATGATTGAAATGTGGACCATTGCTTGAGATGTAATCTTAAGTATTTCAGTACAAGATCATTATTGTTTTCCCATATGCTCTGCCTGAAAGCAGGTCATTGCCTGCATACTTCACTCTAAGCCATTCTCTCAATACCTTTTTTGCCAATGGTACTTTTCCATTGCCTTCCGCTGTCAGCGACAGAGCTAGAAGACAGATGCCAGGTACCTCAGCTGAAACAGAAATCAGCTTGTGCTGTTCACATTTTTCTGGTCCAACTCAAGCTATCTTACCAACTTAGCTAACTGGGTCCCGGCTTCAGCATATGCATAGTAATTAACCAATTTTGGAGGAAATGCAACTCTCTCTCAATCTCTTTGCTCTACATCGTGACTTGGACTATACTGAAATGTGTTAAAATCCATCATTTTTAACTGTGTTCATCACCAAATCAGGTCAATTATAATTATAAGGAAATGTCAAAATGAACAGCAGAGCATCAAAAAAAATGTTTTTTTAACATGAATTATATAAAACAAGGTGGTTATAGTAATGAAAACCCCAAAATCTGCCCCTTCCCATTTATCAAGAAATGGAGGCCAGGAGAATGCTCAAGTAGAATCAATGTCTGAATATTCAAAATATAACGTAAAATCCACAATACCTTACATTCATCTGCAGACAGATTATGATACAGTGGACAGCCAGATATGGAGAAGTGCCTTTCATGTTTTCCAGTCAAATGACCTACGTTTAACAACATGAGTAATGGCATAATCACATGATTATCAAGAATTCATCTCAAAATACATTTCAAATTTGTTTT
>NW_025967349.1:0-25000 GCF_021869965.1 Rhincodon typus
CCTGAGTCCCCTGCTGTTAAGCCAATTTGATATCCAATTGTCAAGCTCACTCTGAATCCCATGTGATATAAATTTGCTAATCAGTCTACCATGCGGAACCTTTGTCAAAGGCTTTACTGAAGTCCAAGTAAAGCATGTCCAGTGTCTACTGCTCTGTCCTAGTCAGTCATCTTGGTTATTTCATGTTACTACATGTAACAAGGTATTACACAAATGCAATTTATTTATTTGAGGCTGCCTTGACTTCTGGTAAGTGAACTCAATGCTTTTTCAGGGTAAGCGAGAGATAATTTGCATCAGTGCCTGGATGTAGTGGAGGCTTGGGCCTAGATGCATCTGTTGGGTTTTTTTTGAAGTAAAAGGGTGGTAGTATATCCTTTTCTGGAAGGAAATGTGGTTTTCAGAAAGTATGTAGCAAATTAGTTTTTGGATTAGTTCTTACAAATGCATTTTTGTGAAAATTGAAAAAAAGTAATAAAACTGCCTTCTAGCAGTCAGCTGGAGAATGGTAATCCTCTTCACATTGAAGGAGGTAATGGCCTAGTGGTATTATTGTTCGACTGTTAATCCAGAGACCCAGTTAATGTTCTGGGGACTCCAGTTAGAATCCCACCATGGCAGATGAGGGAATTTGAATTCAATTAAAAATATGTGGAATCAAGAGTCTAATGATGGATCCATTTGTCAATTGTTGGAAAAACCTATCTGGTTCACTCATGCCTTTTAGGGAAGGAAATTGTCATCCCTACCTGGTCTGGCCTATGTGTAACTCCAGACCCACAGCAATGTGGTCGACTCTTAACTGCCCTCTGGGCAATAAATGCTGGCCTGGCCAGTGATGTCCTCATCCCAGGAATGAGTAAAGAAAAGAGCAAAGCATGATGTCAGTATTGGTTGCACAAAGGAGGAGCACCAAGTGGATTAAACTTTACATTTTTATATGAAATTATGACTACATTTTTATGAAGTTCAAAGTTGTACACCTTCATTTTAGGTGAGAAATTGCAGTCAATCATCATGCTGTTTGCAAGGAATTTTGGGAAAGTGCAGTAATCTTTACAATTGGACAAAGTACTTGGCTGTGCATAAATTAAGATGAGCCCCATTTCTTGACTTGGAGATTGCATTCTTTTGAGCAAGTCGTGGTTTCAAGCCCCCTTTTTTAAAATCTCTTTTGGGATGTGAGCTTTGCTGGTGATTGTTCATCTCTAATTGTTAAGTCCTGGTGAGCCTCTTTCAGAGACTTGAACATTTTACAGACTGACGTGATGGCCTAGGTACTGGGGAACATTTCTCTGGAGATCTCCCTTCAGCTGAGACATTAAGCTGGGACGTGCCTGACCCTTCAGGTGAATATAAACACAAAGTTACTTGAACAGGAGAATTCGGAGGGTGTCATGATCATCATTTTATTCACAGTCAACGTTTGGCATTATTGAGTTACTTATCTTGTCATTTGTAGGGCTGTTGCAGTGCTTTCCAAAATATATTCCACTGTGACCCTGTTTTTTGAGCTTTTGAGGTCATGATAATTTTAGATGAGATCGGAGGGACTGGGAGTGTGGAGATGGACAGGGATGGTTGACTGACTGGCTAAGAGAAGGGATGCTTGTTTGAGTCGAGCATAGTGGTTGTAATGTGGTCAAAGGTCCATAGTGGCCACAGTTGTCTTCGAGTTCAGGCCCCCTAACTTTCAGCCTGTGACCCACTTGGGGGTTTCCGTCCTCAATTTAGGAAGCCATAAACTGTAGGTTGCCTGACTTCCCTCCGTTCCACCAGTAACTGCCCTTAAAATTAATTGTTGATTCTGAATGTTCTCTGATTATTCAAGGTATTATATAAATGCAATTTGTGTGGCTGCTTTTTCATACATTGTAACTCTATTTCTGGCTGTAAACAAACCATAAAATGTTCTCGTGATTATTTTATTTGATTGTGCAGAGTACATAAAACATTACTAACCATTGGGTAGGATCCCAGTTCAAGCTTAGACCTGCCCAGTTGATTATCATTTAAATTTTTTGGAGACATGAGAAAATACTGATTTGAGTTAAAAGGTTCATTTTTAAAAAAAAGTTTGCAAACTAAATTACTGCAACTACATGCCAGTACATATCTTTGCTTTCCACTTTCAAAACTAAGTGTTAATTTGGCCAGTATCTCCTTGTTTCAACTTCAGTACAAAGGCTTTAATTAAATGCTGTTTTATGTACTCTTTTTAATTTGAATTTCATTCACTTTCTTTAAAATGAAATTCCTGTTTTGAAGTGTTTTGCTATACGTGGTGTAATACCCAGTTTTCAAAGTTTGAATAGAAAGCACTTGTTTGTCATTCTAGCGAAGTGCAGTTGCTTTCCATAATTTACGATGCCTGGCATTTTACATAAGAGCATTAACAAAGCATAACTAACTTCATTTAAGACTTGCTAACCTCTGCTTATCGCTTCTCACTAAGTTTTTATTTTAGCATATTTCAGAGCATCTATGTTCATAGAATCATAGAATCCCTACAGTGTGGAAACAGGCCCTTTTTGGCCAAACAAGTCCACACCAAACCTCAGAGCATCCCACCCAGACCCATCTCCCACCTAATCTACGCCTCCCTGAACGCTATGGGCAATTTAGCGCAGCCAATCCCCCTAACCTGCACATCTTTGGACTGTGGGAGGAAACCGGAGCACCCGGAGGAAACCCACGCAGACACGGAGAATGTGCAAACTCCACACAGACCGTCTCCTGAGGCTGGAATCGAACTCGGGTCCCTGGCGCTGCTGCGTAATCTAAGACAACCTTTGAAGTCTTCACTCCTTTATGCTAAAATCTAAGCCTAGGGCTACCCCAGCTCTTCCCAATTTTTCATAAATGCTGGCTCTGAAAGTTCTTTTTCCTACTTGAACATAGGAAATATTGAGTGTTCTTGCATGGGATGTTAAATTTTCTTAAACTAATATTCCTGTGACAAAGGGGTAAATAAAAGCATTTGAAATAATATTTTTGCCTTTATGCTGTTTCACCAGATTGCAAAGCTCAGACAGCAACTTCAACGCACTAAACTAAGCAAAAAGCATGGCAAGGAGAAAGAGCGGCAGTCACCTCTGCATGGAGATCATGCTGCTATGGGTGTGGTACAGCAGGTAAGATGCTCTTTGTGGTGCAAGTTGTCCCTGTTTGGCCTGTTTCAAACATTGATTAATTTTAATAATTATAATTATTTATAAATCAAACTTGTACCCTATTCAGGCGGTTGTATGAATTTTGAGCGTGGCCACAGAGCAGTTCCATGTCTTGAATTTGACTGTCCAGTGCAGCTCATATTGATCTTTGGAAACTCGCTAAAGGGAGTGTTTTAAATAATTGAACCACCTGCATTGTTTGAAAGCAAACACTGGTATCAGTCAATGCCTCCTGTAAACCTCATGCATTTAATACTGAAATGTCATATTAGATCGCTAGTTTGTTACTTGAAATAAGATGAGTACATTTGAGGGATATTTCAGATCCCCACCATTTGCTTCCTTTTTGCAGCTTTCTATCTCTGCTTCCATAGTCAGTTCATATAGCCTTTTTGGCTCTGCAGAGGTTTTGTATTTTTACCTTCACACTTTTCATTAAATTGTGCATGCTTTTTTTCTCATAAATTGATGTATTTGGCTTTGAAAGGGACCTTCCAAGTTTGTACCCATTCTGCCAGCAAATCTTGCCATCACAAAGTTAATTCCACGACTTAGGAACAGTTTGGAGGCAATAAATCAAGAAATTGAAGGAATGTTTATTAAAGAACCCGGGGATAAAGAGTTACTGAAGGTAGGTGCCTTTGTCAGGACGCTAATTTTAGTTAGTTGAATGTTTTTTCTTGAGTATTGTTTTCAGGCTTGATGCATGCACCTACTCCTAACTGTATTGAATGTGTACTTCAGATTCAAATAACTTGCATGAGAATTTTTCTGCTTAACTGTCTGTACTGTAATGCATTAATGAACTATTTGATCTGTTCCTGATTTGATTGTGGGTATTGGCAAGAATTGCAATGGAGTAGGGCAAGGTATATTAGAATTGGCCTAATGCCCTGAGCTAGGCTTTTTGAGGGAAGAAAAGAAGCAACCACTATTGCTCCGTTTGGCAGTGGCTTTTACAAAGAAATATGTGCTGGCCAGTTTTCTGATCAGCTGCAGTGTTGCTGTAATTGATCAGTCTGGCATTTACTTCAAATTGTGCAAAACAGCTTAAGATTGATCTTCACTGTTATAATTCCAGAGAAGGGTTCAGTGTGCCTATGGGGGTGTTCATTTCTGTACTACCACCACCAAACTTTTTTTTGTATAGTGGGTCTTCAGCAGCAAGCCTTGAGCTGGAAGTGCCCACGCACAGATAACTATGGATAGAATTCATTTTCAACTGCACTGTCTACCAGTTGAATAGTCTGCCAGAACCCAGTGTCTAGGTTCTCCTATGTTTAAGGGTGCGGAAGAAAATCCATTTTATTCAATTCATCAGAGTCTAGGCTGAGGGTTTCCACTCCACCTCAGAAACTGGGTGCATAATCAAGAATAGAGCTTTGATATATTGTGCGAATGTTGCAGTGTTAGTGTTGTCATTCAGTTAATTCTGTTAAACTAGAGTTCCTGTCAGCTTTTGCAGTTGGATTTTAATGTGGCACTAAAGTGCCATTGATTCTTTGAGTCATGATGTCCACATCTCTATGGCTACACGCATGTCCTGAGTGTTTCTCTGAAAACTTGAGCAAATAATCTAGGCCAGCACTTGATTGCATTGTTTTTTAGAAGCTACTTTGAGATGAGAAGTCAAAACTAAACCGGTACATTCTCCCAATATTCTGATCCGTATTGAGCCTCCACTGTGCCACAGTGATTTGTTTCCATTGCTGTTTGTAGGATTTTGTTCCAGGTTAGCTCCACATTACAACTGAGAAGTGTTTTAACTTAATTTATCACACATTCAGAAATTAAGCTGGTTCAAATATCTTGGCGAAGTTCAAAAATTCCCATAAGTCACCCAAATTCAGTTTTCATCGATTTAAGAACAGCCTTTATCATATTTTGATAGTAGCCAACAAAAGTGCTTTACAGTAAAATAAACTCCTGCATATAATTAGGATGCATACTGTGCTTATTTTTTCACAGCAAGATCTGAGATGGAAATAAGGTAAATGATTGTTTCATTAATTTCTGGATTGGATTAAGGAAAGAATATTGCCCACAGCATCTGGTATCCTTAAGTAATGCCAGATCAAATATGGTCATGATATTAAGTCTCTCTGAAAAGATAGCACCTCCAAAAATGCAGTACTGTCTTGTTTAAAGAATTGCAAAGTCATCTTGTGCTGAGAGCTCAATGTGGTGATAACTGATTCATCAGATTTGTAAATGTGTGCTGCAACCAATTTGAGCATGATGTTGATTAAATCTTGTAGCCGTAGTGATGTGGCTTTGACTGTCAATACAAATTTAGGCAGAATGTAACTAGTGAATCATTAGTGAAAAGAAATGCAAGCAGTTCCATATTTTCTAAAGCTTATTAAAAATGTTGCAGTCTAGCATTTTACCTGGTTTGCTATATACCAAATCCTTTGCTATCAGTGAGTGGTGAAGTACTTGGATTTCCTGGGGATAAATCAAAAATGCAGTTAGCACTATAATAGAAATCTCTTATCAACTGTGAAGGACCATACCATCTGGGCCTGTCAATTAAGTGGGGGAGGTAGTGAATAACTGGATCTGAAGCCAACCTCGAGTATGTCAATCTGCATATTGAGGAGTGAGCATATTCTTTTGTCACTATGAACTGCAATTTGGAGCCTTCTGTTTCAAATCGCTGATTTTTCATTTTTCCTACATCTCCTTTGTAGATAATGGAAGCACCTGATGGGCACAGGGCACCCTTCCCTTCACAACGACATAGCAGCAGTTCTCAAAGTGAACCTTCACCTATTCCTCTTGAGCAGACCAGTGGCTATAGTAGTCCTTCTCCGTATCCCTCCCCGTCCACGTCTCCTTTGTATCCAAATGGAAACCAGGAAGAGGGGCCATGTATTATAGAAGATGTATCATTTTTTGTTCGGGACAAAGGTGAGATCGTGGTCTGATGTGGGAGATTTGTTTTCTGAATCACTTGGAAGAAAATTTCAGTTGTGTTTTTATTCCTTCTATCTCTTGCCCCTCATGGAGCTGCTGGCTCAGACTAGGAAGAGTCAGGCAGATGTGAGCAACTTCGTGCTATTGTGGCCATATGTTTGCTCTGTGATGCCATTTCAAGGAGTGTTATCAAGTTCTTTGACTTTAATGGACATTGGAGCCAAATTTGATGCAATGCTTTATGTGCCTAAGACAGATTTATTGTAAAGTTTAACACTTATTCTGGTTAGAATATGCTTACTTGGCACTTTAGTCTTAAATAGCAGGATTGCAGTTCAAAATGAAACAATTTATGGGCAACAATATTTACAAACTGAATAACTTAGACTTTTAACAGTTCAATTTGTATTATAAAAGAATATTCATGTGGCTGTCCCACCATGAGCTGGCTGTTCCAGTTGCACCTTTTCTCTAGCAGTAAGCATACTACAAATTACTGTCCTGATACACTCTTCCCCTTCCAACCATGTATGCTTCTATTTTTGCAGGTCTCCTATCCTGTCGTATCATGTTCAATTTAGCCCTGGCTTAATCCTGTATTTTTGCTTCTATTAATGCTTTGAGTGTTACTTTTTGTTAACTTGAGCAATCCAGTTGGGTGATCAGTAATAACATGTTAACCAACAGGGGAGGGGATGACCTAATGGTATTATCACTGGACTGTTAATCCAGAGACCCAGATAATGTTCTGGGGAGCCAGGTTCGAATCCCGCCATGGCAGATGGTGGAATTTGAATCCAATAAATATCTGGAATTAAGAGTCTAATGATGACCATGAATGTATTGTCGATTGTTGGAAAAACCCATCTGGTTTCCGGAGTCCTTTTAAGGAAAAACTGCCATCCTTACCTGGTCTGGCCTACATGTGACTCCAGACTCTCGGCAATGTGGTTGACTCTCAACTGCCCTCTGGGCAATTAGGGATGGGCAATAAATGCTGCCTAGCCAGTGATACCCCCATCCTGTGAACGAGTAAAAACAATTATTTTGGACGGAAAGGTGCTCACAAAGAAAGCAGTTTTTTTCATTTGCAGCTTACCTTGCATTGACCCTAAAGTTTTCAGTGGCCTAGCTATGGAACGATGCTCTATATTCATTTTGTGGCCATCTTCTGGAGAAAGATGTTGAATATGGAAACGTGAAAGAAGTTGCACCTCGTGTATTACTGCATTTACTAGAACTGTTCATTTTTGTATTTCACTGAATCCTTCATCAAAAGCATAAATGTTCTCAGTTTTAACACTAATTGTAATTCTAGGTGACTTGGTTATGAGCCCAATGTTCTAATTCATCTCCTCTGCTTCATTTGGTCCAGATAGTGGCACAAGCTCCCCTCTTCTGAAGTATGCTTCTTCTCCCAAACCTAACCACAGTTACATGTTCAAGCGGGAGCCTCCAGAAGGCTGTGAACGAGTGACTGCATTTGAAGAAACACCGTAAGTAAATGTACTTATCCATGTTATGCTAACTTGGAAAAAATAAATTAGCCAAGTGCAGTTTGTGTTTAGCTTTCCACAACCTTGTTAATGGAGCTGAAGGCTTTTTAAGCATGTACACTTTGCATCCAAACTGACTTCTCGTTTCCAAATCAATGAATGGATTCCTTAGTTTTACTTGATTTACTTTTTTCTGTTCCATATTTACAGTTAGGATTGAGATGGTCAAATGTCATTGCTTAAAGAATGATGTTCAGTTGAAGGCTTTTTGTTCATTGCACTTGTTCTGCTTGCATGTCAGGTTTTGCATGTCAGGTTTTGCCTCATGATCACACTCTCAAAATTCTGCATAAAGAAACAATTGGACCACGTTGAACATTGAAGATTATAGTCAGCCATTAATATTTCACCAGAATATGAGAAAGTAAATAAATCTAATGTGCAGGATATTACAAATGGGCAGATCATGGAACAGGAGGCTGATCTGAATTTCAAATAAAATAGCTTAATGTAACAAGGTGTACTTTTGTAGCAGAGCAGTCACTGTGACCAGATATCATTAAATGATGCTATAATTAAAAGGCTCTAAGATTAGTAATGTTTTAAATTTGTGTTGTGAAAACCAATCAGTATTTTCCTTTGCCCTTTGAACATGCTCTGTGATGTTTGGAATCTGGGAAAGTGATATGTACGGTTGAGTAGTCTGAAATTAATTTTTGAATCAACTTTTCTAGTTGACAAGCAACATTTTTAAGTCAACAGTCAAAAAAATTTCAAGGAGCTGAAGTCGGGAAGCAGGAAAAGATGGGTTTGATGAAAGCACGTGCTCAGTTTACTTCATTTTTAGAGGATTTGGGTGATGTTTTACTTTAGAATTTTTCAGTCATTCACAACTCTGTAGTTTGTAACAGAATAATACAAAATCATTACAAGTGTGAGAAAACAGATAAAGCTGTGGGGCTTTTCAACTTGTGCTGCAAGAATCTAGTTATAATGCTTTAAAGAAGAAAACGTTACAAATTGCGTAACCAAACAACTGTGGATGCTGAATCTGACACAAAAATGCATGTTGTTGGAGCAACTTGGGTCTGGCAACATCTGTGGAGAGAAAGCAGAGTCAACTGAGTTCAGAACTCAGTTCTGCAAAAGGATCATTGGATCTGAAATGTTGACTGACTAACAAAATGATCTTAGTACAATTTAGATTAGTTTAATTTAATTTGACTTAAATGCAGTTTATCTTGTACACTCAGAATTACATTAAGACAAAATCTGTGTTGAAATGCTTTGAAATTTATTTGATTAAATATGATTAATTCACAATTGCTCCTGTGTTCTTTTTCAGGACAATTTCCTTTGGGCAGGCTTTGCTGTACTCGTGTCCAGATAAAAACAAGGTTAATTTCAACCCGACTGGCTCTGCCTTCTGTCCAGTTCATATTCTCAAACCTCTTTTACCAACTGTTGACTTAATATTAAGGCACTTGCCAACATCTGCTTCATCAACCCCTTCAAGCACAGGGGGATCACCAAGCACTTTGACCTCTTGCCAGTCTACAACTCAGGTCTCATTCCAGCAACCATTGGAGGATTCAGGGACCACAGACTTTACTGAGCTTTCTAAGGAACAACCGATACAGTTTGATCCTTGGAAACTTGCTCAGGCTGAAGAAGGTGCCTTTTTCCAGAGCTCATTAGTAATTTAGACTGGCAATTCTGCAAAAGTTAAATAGCTGACTGGAACTTTATCCCTAACAAGTTTATGGTGGTAGATACTAGTGACATTTGGTTGTCTTGGCCATAAATGTATTTGTATCTTGACTGTGGGTTTAACTGTTTTGATGTAAACAGATACTAAACCAACAAGTGAGGCATGTGTCTTCAAAGGAGAATTGGCTGATCATTAGGATTTGTCTATATATATTTGTGCTGAAGGCAAATGGTTTATCAACAAACAAGCTTATTTGAATAGAAATTCTAGGCATTCTATGCTAAAAATTATGATAAAAATTCAAAGATGTCTGCTAGTCTTAACTTTTTAACCGTAGCAGTACACTTTCTTTCCTGGCTTGAGCCCAAATATTGCAACTTCAATAAGCACAAGTAAATAAGGAGAATCGTGAAGACAGGCATAGGACTGTATTAAATGGTAGCCACTGGTTTAATTTTTGCTGGGGTATTTTTCAGTCAGCATCTAACCTCATAGTACCTTGTGTGTAAGACTGCTACAGTATTTAGAGAATAAATTTTGTTTGTATACTAAATGCACATTGGAAGCTTTTTCTTGATTAACTTCCTTGCTCTTTACTTTATGAAAAGCATTAGGTTTAGCATTTTTAAGCAGTGTGTTACAACAAAAGGTGACTTGTGCAACTGCTTTTGATTTCAAGGTGGTAGAATGTGGAATATTAGAAATCCCAGGTTACTGATTAGAATTGGTACAAATATAAACCATTGGGTGCTGCTCAACAATTGAGCCCAGTGAAATTCTGGACTTTAGTAACTATCCTATAGCAGCAAGCACATTTCCTGCCAATCTGGCACCTGTAAGCTCAGTGAAGAAACTGATCTGTAAATGGTGTTTGATCTGCTTCAAAGCCTTAGTACATCTATCTTTCTGTGGGTAAAAGGTGTATAATTGACACAACTCAAGCCTATTAATGAAGATGCCACTAGGGAAATTAAATTCCTGTTTGTCCAACATTGGGCAAAATTACCCTGACTCATTTCTCACTTTTAATCGAGACTGGATGGAATGAATTGCTCTGGAAACTTTCTGATAATGCCACACAAAGAAGCAGGAGGGTATTTTAAAATCAATATGTAATTTTAAAGATCTATCAGGTTAACAACTCGAGTATTAGGCATTGATTAAATTTAATTTGTTCAGGTTAAATGAAATATTTGTGAAAGGTGACTGGGCTAATCTAAAATCAAGTTAGGAGGCAATCTGAATATACCAGAATGGGGGTTGCAGTTGTACTGATGTAACCTGTGCAATTAACTGACATCTACTTCAGTTCCTTGACACAGCTTGCAAGTGCTGTGCTCTGTGTTGCATTCTGCTATTGTGTTTTATACAACAGAATACGTTTCCTGGCCAATTAAGTTCAATTTTTCTTTAGTTTGCTGCAACCAGCATCGGTAACATTGTGAACTTTGTGGGGAGAATTTTTTGGTTGTGTTTAAATCTGTTGGCCATTCAGATTATTTTAGCCTGCCTTGTTCTGTAATTTTTCTGCCCAATTACTACCTTTTAGGAATACAAATTAAATTTAAGATTTAAAGATTGGGCTGCATTTACTGAGTGTAATAATTGTAAGCTATTATTTAGGATAAGGATTTAAATAGAATGGCTTAATTCAACGTAGTTGATTCCACTACCCAAAAGTAGTTTGGCCTTTCCTCTGAAGGAGCAAAGAGGGAATAAGTGAAGAACACAAGGTTTACTTGCACGTCTGTTCAGCTTTTCTTTTCTCATTGTCACTATTTTGAATGCTTTTTTTCTACTGAAATGTATTTTTAAATTTACTTAATATAAGTCTGGGCTGACATGCAGAAAAGTATTTTTTGCTTGATATTTATTTAAACAATTGTACCCATTTGAAGGGCTAGCTTTGTTTAAGGTCTAACTTGGGTATTAAAACAAAGGGTCTATCTGAAGCCTCTAGCTTAAAAGCAAAGTGTATAGATATA
Source organism: Rhincodon typus (assembly GCF_021869965.1). Lineage (NCBI taxonomy): Eukaryota > Metazoa > Chordata > Chondrichthyes > Orectolobiformes > Rhincodontidae > Rhincodon > Rhincodon typus. The sequence continues at coordinate 11,285 of NW_025967349.1, forward strand.
TATGTATTTAAGGACTGCTTAGTTCCTCTGCATTCCAGTTTAATTTGCAGGTATATTCTGATACAGAGCCTGTCAAAGTAAAAGCACCAGCATTTAAACTCTTAATCTTCAAATGAGACAAGAAGATTGTGTGGTTAATTATGGTTTCAGAAACATGTTTAGAGTGGAGTGCCCAAAAGAATTGTGTCATAGCGTGCTCCTTGTGCATTGGAGTTTCAATGCAATCTGTAATTAAGCTTCTTTTCCATTGACTAGATAGTGAAACTGTAGACAGCAAGTGTCCTAACATTGGTCCGTACATCAGATCTTTGAAACTGCTTTGAAAGAGGCTCGATTCTAAATTGAATAGTGCAATGCAATGCAAATATCAAATTGTAATTCAGAGGTTCATTGAAACATCATGCTGTTTGAAGTTGGTATTTATTCCTGGCCTACACTTAGCTTCCCACCTGCTCCTTTCTCCAAAAGCCTTAATGTACATAATAGGGAAATAAAATAGCTGATTCCCAGTAGTGGCATAGGTTGCATTTCGGGTGAAAAAGCATAAAATATAATTGTGGCAGTTGTTTTCTTGCAGTAGACGGTGTCTGGACTGCCATTTTAATTTAGTTTTAATTTAGTTGAATCTTGGCCTCCTTGCCTTTTGGTTCAGGAACTTTATACAGTATTCAAAGAAATATATAGTGCAACTCTCAAAATACAGTTCTGCTCTTGGTTATGTCTCATTTTATTTACTGTTTAATTTTCTGAATACTGCAAATAAAGGGAAAAAATGAAGGTTTAACAGATTTAAAAGTTTCCCCTAAATTGTTTGGGGGATAAAACTTGTCTTCTAAAGCTGAGAAAAGTCTTGATTTATTGTATTAACTCATGTTCTGCCTGTTGACAATAAACTTTGCAAATGCATATTTCTAATTGGTTAACTTATTTTTACAGGGTGCTATATCATAAACTCTTGCTTCACATTTTTGCAGTAGTTGCATGAAGCCAAAAGTGACGTGATGGTATCTCTTTGAAATTAATTTTAGCTACTCTTTTGTGAAATGTCATTTGCCAACCTGACTCCCATACTTTTTTGTGGTTTAATGTTTTAAACCACATTGATAGATGCATATTTGTAATAAAGTGAGACATTGTATCTGGTTGAGTTTTTGGATAGGTGTATTATCTGCTGTTGGAGAAGCTATTCTGATTTGAAGCAGTGCCCCTTTTTGGCAAAAAAAATGTTAGTCACATTTTTAAGTGAACTAGCACCTTCTGGTGGTAGAAGCCAAGTACTGTAACAGTATTAAATGGACCTTCGTCTTTCGAAGTTGCTAGGTCTTGAATAACTGCACCTGTGGTGGAACAAGTTTAAATTGTATTCTCCCTGTTGCTTTAATCTATTCAATTCACTTGCATTTTTTGCTGCAGCCATTTTTAAATCTAGGTCAGATGTCACTTTTCTTCCGGTGCTGCTTTTATTTGGATGGGGGGACCCTTGCAGTAACCTTTTTGGCTTAAACAATAGTTCCTTAACTTATACTTTCCAAAAAGAAATCCCAGTGGCTATTAAACTTGAGAATCAGCAAATAAAAATTTAAAAGCAAAAAATTATCTGTATGACCATTGTAAATAAACGAATGAGTGAAGCCAGCTCGTGTGGCTGACTTTATAAAGCTAAGGCAATGTAGGTGTAGCATTCCTCCTCCATCTTTAAAACACTGTACCATGACACATTTCCTTTTGTTAGACACAAATGTGTATTCACATAGAGAAAATTAGCCTATCTGAAGAATGATAACTATTGCATTTTGTATTCTGTACTTGTTGATTGAAATGAACTGTTATGACTGCAAATACCATGTGAATGTTGAGTAAATTGCTGACCAAGTTGGTTAATGTAATACCAATTTTGTATTTAAAGATTTGAATTGGCCTGGAATTGTCTTTGTAGAATTATTTTGTCTTATAGACACTATTTGGGGGTTTGGTTGACCTTGTATATACGTTTCAGAACATTAAGCTTGGACAAATGTATTGACCACATGAGCTGTGTTTTAGCATGTGGATTTGTGTGTGTTTTTAAGAAGTAGGTTCAGTTTCAAAAAGTACAAAAATAAAAAAGTGCCAATTTCCATTGCAGATCTGTGCTTCATTAAATTGTCTTCTATTAAATTGTATTTTCGCTAACTCCCTTCACTGGAACAAAATTATTCAAACTCTGTACTCCATTCGCTGTCTAGATGTACCCAGGAGTGGAATATGTAGGTTGCAGTTTAATTTGGATCTAATGAATTGCTACTGTGTTATTGGCATGCAGAGATCCAAACCTTCTTTTAATCACTTAATCATTGTGGATCTCTACTTGTTGTCGCCCTTAAACAATTGAAATTTTCTACGTTCAACATCTATTAAGGTTAAATCTATAAGGACTTGTTTCATAATGTTGGAAATGCTTCGTGGTTTTGAAATGATCTGTGGAAAATAATGGGCAGTGATTTATGGTATGTGAAAACATGGTATAGAAATTGTGCAACACATTGGGTGTGGTACTAAACTAACTACTGATACTAAAGATAGTTTAAGCTGTCTGATTAGGCACAAGGGATGTTAAATAGCTGAGGTGTGATCCGCAGTTTGAATTTTTTAATCCTATGTGGGATGTGAGTATTGCTGGCTGGGCCAGCATTTATTGTCCATTCTAACTTGCCGTTAAGCTTGCACCTGACTCTGGTCTTATGATCCTAGTTTTGTGTTGATTTTTGTTGGGGGGGGGGCAGGGTGGGGGTGTGAACTGCACTTTTTTCCACTGCCCATTTCTTTTCCTAATTTGTCCCACCAGAGTATTCCACAGTTTATCCTTGTCAAAAGATCTTCAAATGAGTAATAACCCAAGTTATCTGTGCTACAGTGAGGGAGGTTTGCCTGATTGCAACCCAGTTAATCTGGTGACTGGATTTTCTATTTCTTGATGCTTGTATCCTTTATGGGTTATATTTCTGCCCTTTTGGGAGGCTTCTTTGATCAGTTCTACAAGTTTAAAAAGTCACCATATTAAAAAGGAACTTTGGGCTGCTCGTTAATTAGAGAGATGACTGGTGGTGAGCCTAACCCGAGGGTCACCATGCCTTAGGCAAATGGATAAGGTCCAGAAGGCAGAATCTTCATGGTGACCTCAGCTGTTGTGGGAATTCCCACGTTGGCATTGGTCCATGTTGCAACCAGCCACCCAGCTGGTTGAACTAACAGACCCCCTCAGGTATGTCAACGCAGATGTGAAAGTCGGCCTCTCCCTTCATCTGTATTGTGGCATGATGTTTTCATTTCACAGTTAGCAAAGCAACACTGTGGTATCAGATGATCTTTTAGATTTTGCTTACCACATTTTTGCACTTCTAAAAAGAGAATAAAAATGTCATCAGATGCTGGTGGCTCCCCCAAAAAAGCAAGGTTTTTTGCAGATCATGTGACGAGCACAAATGAAGACATGCCTTTTGAGATGTATGTCTTTTTTGTAGTCCCATTTGGTAAGGACATAACCTGTGGTAATTGTCAAGGATGAAGTGTGTTGTCGCCCAATATTGATAGAGCAGAAAGTTTTAGTAACTGGTCTCATGGACAGGCTTAATTTAAAAAAAAAAGTTGCAGCCACAGAGGCTGCTTCCTTGTAGGTTTATGTAGAATGTGATCGTTTTGTTTCCGTTCCACTTCAGCTCAGACTGGATGAAAATCCATGTACTTTGCAGGAAATGAATATTTGGAATGATTCAACCAGAGCAAATGGGATTGAGGTCACAATATGACTGCATTGGATCCACTTTGTAATTTGTACAGATCGGCTATTTGAAGGTCACTTGTTGAGAGAAGTGGAAAAATTCACATTGGTGAGCAAGTTGGAAAAACATATTGGCAGAAAGCCAAGGTTCTTCACATTTCACTTCATTGTTCCTGAGTTGACTGGGGGAGTTGCTGATATTGTCTGAAGTGACAAATATGGGAACAGCACCCAGAACTAACACCAGCTACTTTGAGCATACCAATGATCTGTCTTGTGCATAAAGCTATTTGAAATTTTACAGGCTAATACATTCTATCCAATTGAGATCTTTCTACCAAACACTTGAACCTACAAATAACCAAGTGGGAGGCAGAATTGAAACTAATGAAATCACTGTTTTTGGCAGCAGTTTTATTTTACAGTAACTTATGGATTAAAATACTTTTCTAGTCAGTCAGTTGCTTGTGCACAGGAAGTCATTAAATTTGAATCTTGAAACCAAACTACTGTGATAAGTAAACTAGTGTTTAAATTTTAATGTATCAAAAAAGAATTTTCCCACATTTTGTTACATCCCTTCCATTCTAAGAACGCATCCCATTTTCTAAATATAGTGCCTGGATGTGGACTTTCGGGACCCAAGAGTGTAACAGCCATAGTGTGCAGATGTGCCGCTAGAATTTAACCAGCTGAAATGGAACTTTTACCAATGCTGATGAGTATCTTGTTACATACTAGAAAATTTAGATGTTAGTGGAATCTCTGCCTGAATTTTAATTAGCCCCAAGTCCTAGTTACCTTTGTTCTTGAGCAACACCTTCATTTTAAAATTCACTCTTGTTTCAAAAACTACCACCCCCCCCCCTCAATAAGTTACATAATCAGCTGAATGTAGTTGTTTTTAACTGGTGTTGATTATAGCAGGAATCTAAATTGTTGGTGACTCAGCCCTATCTAAGACATTTCTGAAATTGCATGGTCAGAAGTCTACACCTGAACGAGACATCATTAGAGTAACAAACTTGATTTACGTGGTAATTCAGTGTACAATTAACTGAAGTTGCTTTAAGGTTTATTGCAACTGAAAGTCTTGCATATTAGATTTATCAGGATTAGTGTTAGTTCTTAAATACGGTTTGTTGACAAGATTTTTAAGCAGAAGCAAGATTAATCACTAGGGACTGGCAGGGCTGCTTTGACTTCAGATGCATATCTTATGCTATATAGGAACTCAGGTCTTTTTCTCATTCTGGATAACTATTTGTGCCAGAAATGTTGTCAGTTGCAACAGCTTGGTGTTGATTTTGAAAGGCTGACCACTGTATGGATAGCATGTTTTATAGATGCGGTCACTGCTGTTTTAAGTGTTTACAAGCATAAATGGAGAGCAGGAATGATGACCAACAGTTAGTCAAAAGGAACAGGCACATGACATAATCCTACTCTCCAACCACTTCAGTTCTACATAGAAAATAGGGTCCTGCTCGTCATTCATTATTATCATTAATTCAGTCACCCATTCTTGCTCCTCCTCCTCCTCCTCCTCCTCCTCCTCCTCCTCCCCCTCCTCCCCCCCCAAAATCTTAATCCCTTTAGCCCCAAGTGCTAATCGAACTCCTTGAAATCGTGTCATGTTATGGTCATGACTGCTTTGTATCATAGTGAACATAACAGGCTCACTACTTGAAGAAATTGTGTCTCGCAGTTTTAAAAAAAAAAAAAAAGCTTACCCTGTATCATGACCTAATTTTGGACCCCCCAAAAAATCATTGGAAGCACCCTTTCTGTGTCTCCTGTTTAGTCTTGTTAGAATCTCCATAGAAACCTATCAAATTCTCCCTCAATTTTCTGAACTCCCAATATAATCCTAACTGATTTCAATACCTCAGTTCAGCTGTCCCAGGAATCAGTCAAGTAAACCTTTGCTGTATTCACTCTATATTCCTCAAGTTAGGAGATAGAAACTGCATACAATATGTGGTGTCTCACCCCAAGGTACTGTTTAATTGCAGCTAGGCATCCCTGCTCATGTACTTGAATCCCCCTCACTGAAGGCCAACATGCCATTTGCTGTACCTGCATGCTTGCCTTAAGCAACTGGTGTACAAGGCCACCCAGGTGTTGCTGCACATTCCTCTCCGTTTGCCAATTGGACAATAATCTGCCTTCATGTTTTTGCTACCAATATACATAACCTCTCATTTACTGACATGGTACTGCATTTGCCAACTCACTCAACTTGTCCAAAGTTGAATGGTATTTTGGTGGTGGTGATCATAACTCTGTTACTTTTAAAATAGTCATGGAAAAGGATAGGTACATACAGCAGGGTAAGGTTTATAATTGGGGGAAGGGTAATCATCATTCTGTTAGGCAAGAACTGGGTAACATAAAATGGGAACAGATGCTGCCAGGGAAGAGCACTATAGAAATGTGGAGATTGTTTGTTTAAGGAATGCATGCTGCGTGTGATCGATATGTTTGTCCCTAGCAGGCAGGGAAGATGCGGTCGAGTGAGGGAGCCTTGTTTCTTGAGAGGTCGAATGACTAGTTAAGAGGAAGAAGGATGCTTATATAAGGTTTAGCAAAAAAAGCTCTAGAGGGATACAAGTTCTCTAGGAAAGAGCTGAAGAAAGGGCTTAGGAGAGCTATAAGGGGGCATGAGAAAACCTTGGCAGATAGGATCAAGGAAAACACCAAGGCTTTTAACACATATGTGAGGAATAAGAGAATGACCAGAGTAAGGCTAGGGCCAATCGAGGATTGTAAAGGGAACTTGTGCCCAGAGTCTAAAGAGATAGGTAAGGGCCTTAATGAATACTTTTCTTTGGTATTCACAACTGAGGGACCTAGTTGTAGGGGAGGACAGTGTGAAACAGGCTGGTAGGCGGATGTTAGTAAGGAAGATGTACTAAGAATTTTGAGGAACTTGAAGATAGTGAAGTCCCCTGGGCCTGATGGGATTTATCCAAGGATTCTGTGGGAAACAAGGGAAGAGATCACAGGGCCTTTTGCGATGATCTTTTTGTCCTCACTCCACGGGTATAGTGCCGGAAGATTGGACAGTGGCAACTGTCATTCCCTTGTTCAAAAAAGGAAATAGGGATAACCCTGGAAATTATGGGCAAGTTGGTCTTACTTCAGTGGTGGGCAAATTATTGGAAAGGGCTCGGTGATAGGATTTATGATCACTTGGATAGGCACAGTTTGATTTGTGATAGCATGGATTTGTGATGGGTAGATCATGCCTCACAAACCTTATTGAATTCTTTTGAAGAGGTGACCAAACACGTGCATGAAAGTAGAGCAGTGAATGTGGTAAACGTGGATTTAAGTAAAGCATTTGATAAGGTTCCCCATGGTAGGCTCATGCAGAAAGTAAGGAGGTATGGGATGGGGGAAATGTTGCAGATTGGATTCAAAATTGGCTGACCCTTAGACAAAGGGTGGTAGTGGACGGAAAATATTCAACATGGTGCTCAGTTGCGATTGGTGTACCACAAATATCTGTCCTGGGTCCTCTTCTATTTGTGATTTTTGTAAATGATTTGGATGTAGGAGTGGAAGGGTGGGTTAGTAAGTTCACAGACGATACGAAGGTGGGTCGAGTTGTGGATAATGTGGAGGGCTGTTCTGGGTTACAAAGGGACATTGATAGGGTGCAGAGCAGGGCTGAAAAGTGGCAGATGGAGCTTAACTCTGAAAAATGTGAGGTGATTCATTTTGGAAGGACAAATTTGAAAGAATACAGGGTTAATGGAAAGATTCTTGGCAGTATGGAGGAGCGGAGGGATCTTGGGGTTCATGTCCACAGTTCCCTGAAAGGTGCCACCCAGGTGGATAGAGTTAAGAAGGCGTATGGTGTGTTAGCTTTCATTAATTGAGGGATTGAGTTCAAGAGCCGTGAAGTTATGCTCCAGCTATACAAAAGCCTGGTTCGGCCACACCTGGAGTATTGTGTCCAGTTCTGGTCGCCTCATTACAGGAAAAATGTGGACGCGTTGGAAAAGGTGCAGAGGAGGTTTACCAGGATGTTGCCCGGAATGGAGGGAAGGCCTTACAAGGAAACCTTGAGAGCGCTAGGGCTTTTCTCTTTAGAACGACGAAGGATGAGAGGTGACTTGATTAGAGGTGTACAAAGTGATCAGAGGTATAGATAGTGGATAGCCAGAGACTTTTTCCTAGGGTGGAGGTACCTATTATGAGGGGGTATAGTTTAAAGTGAGTGGAGGTAGATCTAGGGGAGATGTCAGAGGTAGGTTCTTTACTCAGAGTGGTAGGGACGTGGAATGCATTGCCAGAGAGGGTAGTGGAGTCGGCCTCATTAGGGGCATTTAAGTGGCTATTACATAGGCATATGGATGATAGTATAAGGTAGGGGTGGAGGTTAGATTGACCTCCGGTTTAAGGTAAAAGTTTGGCACAACATCGTGGGCTGAAGGGCCTGTACTGTGCTGTACTGGTCCATGTTCTATACCGCAGAATCTCTGCATTCTGCTCACCCTCCTATCCAGCTTTGTCAAATACAAATTTGGAGATATTACATCTAGTTCCCTCATCAAAATCATTTGTCTATGGTGAAGATGTATAGTAAATACTTGTTATGATCTGCATATTTGAGTAATTCAGCTGCAGAGTGTAACTAGAGCTGGGTTTATGGCAATACAGATGGCTCACTGGCTCTCCTTAGTCTCTTTTATTCCTAAATGATGGGTGATGCAATAATTTTAGGGATTACTTGGAGATTCTGCAGGTGCAAGTGAGTCCAGGATGCGGTGTTGCCTACCAGGTGCCTGAGTCAAGGATGTCACTGGGTGTAGAACCACTTCAAGTGGCATGAACAGCAAACAGCTGTTGTCCATATTGGTACTCTTCTTACCATTTGAAGAAAGGCTGTGTTTCTAAAGTCCACATTTGGGGAACTAATGCTTTTTCAAAAAAGCTTCAATCACCAAATTATTTGGAGCACGATGTGTAACTGAGTATAGAAATAGGGGGATATGACAGTTCCATACATGTTTCATGGTCCAGGAACCTCAGGCTCTCCTCAGCTTTGAGATTGTCCTGTGGGAGAGGTGAACTGTTACGAAATAGAGCCAGAACTCAGATCCTTAGGGTATTTTGCTTTGGAGAGCATAGGCATAGGCATAGACATAGACCAGTACAGGCCCTTCGGCCCACGATGTTGTGCCGAACTTAACCTAAAGCTAAGGTCCGTCTAACCTCCACCGCTACCTTATACTGTCATCCGTATGCCTATCTAATAGCTGCTTAAATGCCCCTAACGAGGTCGACTCCACTACCCTCTGGCAGTATCAAGAATGCCAAGGTGCACGATATTTATGAAAGAGAACATTTGAATATAGGGACACTGGTTGAGCCACTTTTGGAATACTGCATTGAATTCTGTTATCCTAGCTCTAGAAAGGATGTTGTGAAACTTGAGGGGGTGCAGAAAAGACTTAAAAGGATGTTTCCAGGGTTGGAGGGCTTGAGCTACAGGGAGAGGCTGAATAGACTGGGGCTATTTTCCCTGGAGCATTGGAGGTTGAGGGGTGACCTTATAGAAGTTCATAAAATCATGACGGACGTAGAGTGAACAGCTAAAGTCTTTTCCCCAGGGGAGGGGAGTAAAACTAGAGAGCATAGGTTTAAGATGACAGGAGAAAGGTCCCCCTTAAATCTAAGGGGCAACTTTCGCTCTGACGGTGGTGCGTGTATGGAATGTGCTGCCAGAGGAAGTGATGGAGGCAGGTACAATTACAGTATTTAAAAGGCATCTGGATGGGTCTATAAATAGGAAGGGTTTAGAGGGATATAGGCCAAATGTTGGCAAATGGGACTATATTTATAAGACATCTGGTCGGTGTGGACAAATTAGACCGAAGAACCTGTTTGTGCTGTACAGCTCTGACTAACAGTAAGTTAATAGGTGGTATCAAAGAAATTAATTGAAGTTAAATTAGAATTACTGTATATCTGTATGGAACATAGGGACAAGTGTAGTCCGCTTAGTCAATGGCCATTTAATGTTAATAGCTGATGCCTTTTATTCACACTATCCCTGAAAATCTTGACAACATTATTAATCAAAAACCTCTACTTCAAACATACTTAACCTCATTGGCCATAGCCCTCTGGAGTTGTGAATTCCAAAGATTGGCCATCCTCTGCACTTTTTTCAGAACAATCTATCCAAAATGGCATTCCCCTCATTTTTACATTGTGTCCTCCAGTTCTAGATTCCACCCCTCCCACCAGCTTGGTGGGGGTGGCGGGGGAGACATTTTAGCTCTATCAACCCTGTCTAACCTCTTACAAATACAGGCTCCGTGACCACTTTGCAGAATACTTGCACTCTCCTCAAAATAGAATAAAATATCCATTATTGTCAAAATGACCCTGAGCTTCCAGTTGCCTGCCACTTGAAAACACCTGTTTCTGCGCCAACATTTCTGTCTCGGGCCTGCTGCAGTGTTCCAGTGAGCCTCGGCACAAGTTTGAAGAGCAACATCTTATTTTCTGCTAGGGGACCCTGCAGCCTCATACTCCATAGACTTAAACAACTTAATTCCAACTTTCCATGTCTTTTTATCCACACACCACACCCTGTCCTGTTATATAGATTCATGCAGCATGGAAACAAATCCTTTGGTCCACCTATTCCACGCCAATCAGATTTCCTAAACTGAACTAGTCCCACCTGTCTGCAATTAGCCCTTGTGCCTCAACTTTCCCTATCCATGTACTTGTCCAAATGTCTCATGTTGTAATTGTACCTGCATCTACCACATCATCTGGCAGTTCATTGCAGATATGCACCACTCTGGAAAATGTTACCCTCTGGTTCCTTTTTTAAAATCATTTCTCCCCCCCCCCGCAACCCTTGCCTTAAACCTATGCCTTCCTGTTTTGGACTTCCCTGCCCTCACCCTGTCTATGCCTCATAATTTTATAAACCTCCAATAAGGTCACCCCTCGGCCTCTTACCCTCTGGTGGGGGGGGTCACAGCTTCTTCCTTATAACTCAAACCCTCCAGTGGCTGTCACTCTGGGCTCTGTCTCCACCCCCAGCCCACCACCACCACTTGTGGTGCAGTATAAATACCAATTCCACTGAGCCACTAATAGTTCTGATGAAATGTCATCGGACTAAATGTTAACTCTGCTTTCTCCCTACAGGCTGCCACACCTGCTCAGTTTCTCCAATTTCAGTTTTTGTTCCACATCTCTGATACCTGCAGTTCTTTGTTTTGTTTATCCCTTTCAAGCACAAAATGTCATGAGAATCTTTTTCTCTTCAGAACGCTACAGAATACAGGTACATTTTGACCAAATTCTCTCTTGGGACTGCCCAACCATCCCAGGAATAAGTCTCGTGAGCCTCTTATTGCACTCCCTCCCTCCCTCCCTCCCTCCCTCCAAGGGCAATAATAGCTTTGAGATAAGTAGACTAAAACTCTGCACAGTATTCCAGGTGTGGCCTAGCCAAGCTCCTATGCAATTGCATGTGTGTGGAGGTCACTGGAGTATGTTAAATTAGATTGAGTTGGAGGCACAGCTTGTCAAGTGGAAATATGATGTGGCTGTACAGAGATATGGCTCAAAGAAATGCCAGACTGGGTGTTAAATAATTCCAGATATAAAATGTTTGGGAAAGGATAAAGTGGAGTGGGATGGAGGTTTCAGATGAGCAGTGTTGGAGAAAAGTGGATGTCCCAAAAGCTTTCAGGATAGAGTCTATTTGACTAGTGCTAAGGAACAAAACTATTATTGCTCAGCATTACCTTGTAGGCCACCAACTATTGCAAGAATATAAGGAACAAACTTGCAGTGAAATTTGAGTTGAAAGATCAGCCATTACAATGGTGACATTTATCTCCATTTATATTTGAATAATTAAAGGACAGAGAGCATCAAGAGTTCTTAGTGTGTTGGGAAGGTTTTCTATGTTTTCAGTCCTACGATAAAGGAAACACTAGCTTTGGATAGGCTGTCCATGCTTAAAGTTAATAAGACACCAGGACTGGATGAAATGCATCCAAGGGTGCTGAGGGAATTGAGAATAGAAATTGCAGAGACATTGGTAATAGTTGAGTTTTCCTTAAATTCAGGTGCTGTGCCCTTGTCTTCTATATTTAAAAAAAAATGCAAAGATAAGCCAAACAACTTCAGACCAGTCAGCTTAATTTTAATGGTTGGGAAATTTGAAACAATTTGGAGTGAAGTTAATAATCAGCCAACGTTTGTGCATGTGATAAGGAAACCATCATGGATTTCGAAGTGAAATATTGTTTATTAAATTTACTGTTTTTAATAGAAGGATTGATCAGGGCACTGTATGTATCTGCAGACTTCCAGCAGGCATTCGATACAATGCTATACAACTAACTTATGAGAAAAAAGTTAAACATCAGGGAATATAGGGAAGGAGCAACAGGGATACCAAATTGGCTGGGTGTAACTGCTACTGTAGATGTTTTTCAGTAATATGAAACAACTGTGGATGCTGGAGATCTGAAACTCTGGGCCTGGAACTCTGTCGAGAGGAAAAAGTTAACATTTTGAGTCCAGTGATTCTTGGTCAGAACTTTTATTCAGTCTAGGAAGGTTTGTAGTGCCATTAACTAGGTCAATTTTTGGAGCACTTTTCAGGAACATCAATGATGTTGACCTTTGGGTAGGGTGCACAATATTAAAATTTACGAATGAAACAGCTTGGAAGTATTGTAAACTGGATAGTTTAGAGATTTGAAAGGGCATTGACAAGTTTGTGGAGTGGGTGGCTAGATGGTACTTGAAGTTCAATGTGAAGAAGTATCAGTAGAATGAGAGATAAAGGAAAGGGTACAATTCTAAAGGCAGTGGATGAATCAGGAAACCTGGGTGTATATGTGCATAAGTCAGTTGATGACGGGACAGGTTGAGAGAACAGCTCACCAGGCCCTGACTTTATTAGGAGCATGTAGCATATACTAAAGGAAGTTACCCTGATCTTGTACCCTAGTTCAGCCTCAGCTATAGTACAGTATCCAGGTCTGGATAGCACACTTTAAGAAAGATGTGAAGACATTGGATAGAGTGCAGAAGAGGTTCATCAGAATGGTTCCAGGGATGTGGAATTCCAGTTATAAAGAGATTGGATAGGTTGGGATGAATTGGAAAAGGCTGAGGGAAGTAACAAGATTGACTCTGACTCTGAACAAACCAGTAGGGGAAAAGATGTTGCCACTTGTGAAAGGTTCACAAAATGAGAAATTTAAGTAATTCTAGAAAGAAACAATGATAGGCAATTCATTTTTGCACAGTGAGTTGTTCAGGTCTGGGATGCAGTGCTGTAAGTGTTCAACATGCAGAATTCAAAAGGATTTTGGAAAGGAATAACGTGTAGTATTGTAGGGTGGAAGAAGGAAAATGGCATGAGGTGACAAGTTCATTTGGAGAGCTGATGCAAACATGATGGGCCATATGCTCCCTTCTACCCTGTAACAGTTCTGTGAAATTTAAAATCTAGTCAAAGCCGTGCTTTTGGAACTTGCCTTTTCAAACAAGATTGTTTCAAATCCACTAGGCTTATGCAGTTGACTAAAGCAGACTACTAGCTGATAGAGTAATAAAAACAAAATACTGCAGATGCTGGAAATCTGAAACAAGCCCTTAAAGCTGGAGAAACTAAGCAGGTCTGGGTGTATTGACCTAGAGAAACTATTGTTTTCAGTGCAGTATGAATTCTTCCAAACTGAAGGGTGTTAAACATTTTCATATACTTTGACAGGCAGTGGAGGGAATCTCCAGACCCAGTGCAAAAGTCAAAGGGGTTGTTAATAGTGGTGAAGGAGGAAGAAGAGATGAAACGTGGTAGTGAATTAAGGTGTGAAAGGGAAAGAATAGGCCCTATGTACAAAAAGCAAGGGGAATGGCTCAGTGGTTAGCACTGCTGTCTCTCAGTGCCAGGG